>NW_027472584.1:19110000-19410000 GCF_030347505.1 Rhynchophorus ferrugineus | reverse complement strand
TAAATAAAGTTTTTATAAAATGGCGGAGGATCCATATTTATTGAAATATTTGTTTAGTTGCTTTATTTATATACAAAATAAGTAGCTTGATAAAGATAAACTAGTTTTCATTTAACATTATTATAATTAATATCATAATAGGTTGGTGAAAAAGTTATTTCGGTTTTTCTTACTACATGGTTTTAAAGTCGTAGTACTTATTCTGTGAAGTTATACTATAGCTTGAACACTAATAGCCCTCAGAATAATCTAAATATTAAGTGTACTGGAAAGTCATTGCCGGTCATATTGAAAAAAGTAGGAGAAAATAAGATTTTATCTTTTATTTATAATTATTTTATAAATAATAGGTAAACATACGACTGGATAATGTCGTATGGGGGCAAAAGTTATAACTACAGCTATGGATGAGGTCGTTTCAGCTTGGAAAAGGGAAGGAAGTTAGGGGTGACGCTGTGTTAAGCGCGTTTTCAGAAGAACTTGAGCTAAGTTACTGTTTTTGGAATGATTGAGATATCAAGTATATCTTTATTTCTGGAGTGTCATTGTGATCAGTGGAGTGTTCCTATGAATTCGATTATTTCTTACCAACCATGGAGCGTTTAAGAGATTCTTCTGAGGAGCTTATTTTGGAAAACTTGAATCCGTTTCACCTGGTTGGGTGTAACAAATTTGAAGTAGACATTAGATCCGTAGAGGAGTACGGACCGAATTAACATCTTGTAAAATAAGCATTTGATGGAGATGGGAAGTCTGCTAGAAGGGCAGATCAGAGAAGATAGCAGTTTTTCTATCCCCGAACCTTTCTAGATTGCTTTCCGGATTTGGGAATGCCAACCGAACTGTCGGTCGAAGTGGAGACCTAGGTACGTGACGTTATCCAGCCATGGAATTGTAGCAGTGTTGATCTTAAGTTGCGAGACGCGCAGTGCGTTACGCTTCTTGTGGAAAATGATGGCCTGGGTTTCCATGGGGTTGATTTGCAACCTCCAGAATTTGAACTACTTGACCGCATGATCAAGCTGCTTCTCTAAACGTTCATGAATTGTAACTTCGAACCTGGCGGCTGTGAAGAAAGCAGTGTCGTCAGAGTAAAACTCAACGTCAATGTGCTCTTTTCCCGGCGGATCTGAAATAAAGAGGTTAAATAAGGCTGGGACCAGCACACGCATTTTGCTATCAAAACGTCGTGCCAGACGTTGTCAAAAGTTTTGGTTAGGTCAAGAAGGACTGCTCCAAGCTTTTTACGTTCGTAAAGAGCGTAATGGATGAGCTCGGCCAGAAAGGTAGTCTGATGGATGGATGAGTAGTGAGCGCGAAAGCCGAATTGTTCATCAGGAATTATGTTGTTTTCTTTTGTGAAAGAGTTGAGAGCGTAGAGTATTGCCCTATCGCCAAGCTTCGAGATGGCACCGAGAAGGCTGATGGGCCTGTAGTCAGATGGAGATGATTTTGCTCCTTTCTTGGGAATAGCCGCTATGTGTGCGTGTTTCCAGGACGCTGGGAAATGTTGCAGCCTCATTATGGAGTTAATGATGTTTGCCAGTAGCGCTAACTGCTTGGGTAATCGATATTCCGTCGAAACCTGGAGATTTGCAATTTTTGATATAAATTGGGTATTGAATAGATACACAATGAATAAGTTAAAATGTTGCAACATGTTGCAAAATCGGTTAAAGACACATTATAACAACTGGGGTCTCATATATAAACCACTGTATCTACCATAAAATTTTATTCAGATGACAATCGATTTTTTAATAACAAAAATAGTAGTGTGTAATAAACAATAATTCCTTTAAAATTAAATACCGCCCAATAACAAAAGCTCACGACTTCTTCGTTCTGTAATTAGGAATTATCCCAGGATCATAACTATACGATAACAATTCATTTGATATTCTATGATCGGAGATGTAGTTTGGTGAGAAAAATGAAAGAATGGACAAGGAAATATTTCGAACGCAAAAACTAGGGTCTTGGCGCATACCACGGATGGCTCTTAAAAATACTGTTAGTGCCGTCTTTGGTTCTTGTCTCGTTAACCGGAAACATTGTCGCTTTGGGCTCTCGAAGCTGAACTAATGAGAACCCAGATCCATAAATTAAGATATTTCTGATATCATCGCTATTGAAATAATAAATCTTACATAGATAACAGTGTTTTTTTATCGAGTTAGTTTTCCGTAATGTAAATATGTATGTATTTGGGGCGATTTTACTGTCTGTGCTATCTTCCCCTTTTTGAATTTACTTTAAATATCTATATTTTTTATTTTCTACACTTATTTTATTAGGAATATGAATTAATTTTTATTAGTGCCCTTTTGTTATCGTAATTTTAGTGACAGGGGGGCTTAATGTTGATCCACACTGTCAAATTTGATATGTTTGTCATTTATTTGACATTTTTTCGGTCACTATTAGCGTTTAGACATGCGCAACACAAAACTGAGTTACTTTTCATGTTTAAACTAATAAAGTCATCTTCAGAGGCCCACTAAGTATTTATGGTAATGTTTCACCATCACATCACAACTATCTGGTTTACTTTTAACCATTCGAAAACATTAATTATCATGATATTAACAAAAAACGTCGTGAACATTCGGAAAATCTGGATTTCTAGGGATTACTAGATATAAACTAAGCTGAAATGTGTAAAACATTGCATAAAAACTAGTGCTTGATGAAATTATAGTTGAAAAAGGGTTTTATTACT
Organism: Rhynchophorus ferrugineus; assembly: GCF_030347505.1. Taxonomy (NCBI): domain Eukaryota; kingdom Metazoa; phylum Arthropoda; class Insecta; order Coleoptera; family Curculionidae; genus Rhynchophorus; species Rhynchophorus ferrugineus. Next base: position 19,407,278 of record NW_027472584.1, on the reverse strand, counting down.
TGAGAAATAACCACAAGCATGTAAAGGGCTGAAAACAGCTTCACCATTATGGTATTCGTACTTATTAACTCATTCCAAAAAATTTAATTTATTTAGGTTAGTCACATAAAAATACTGATATTTTTACCCCAATAGACTATCTACTGTCACAAATTTTATGTTATGCATTTGGAAGTATCAACAAGAAACCATTGTAATTGAAATCTATTAACATCATTTGGATAACTGGAAAGAAACGGGTATTATAATTAAATGGAGAGTTCCACCATATTTACCAGACTTAGCGCCTTTTGCTTATTGCTTGTTAAAATCGATACAGCAAATGGTCTTGTTGTAAACATTTTGAAAACATAACAATTGAACTTAAATTGTACCGATATTTATTATTAAAAGTCTCTTTAGGTCCAAAAATTATAATAATTAAGTTTTCATTTTAATATTTACGATTAATATTTAATATATTTGAAATTATTTCGATTTGGTGAATGCGACAATAAGTTTTTACATAAAGTGAACCGTATATCTCTTAATAAAGATCATATTTTATATATTTTATATATATATATATACTATAGAACCATAAACATGCTGATCGTGTTTCAATTAAATCTATTTAATGTAACGTGTGTACCTTTGGGTACTACGGTATCAGCTACCTAAGCTGGACGATTGGATCGCGTGAAAGAATGCACGGATGGTTTTTTTTTGTATTTTATTAGCAGACAGTACCCTTAAACACGATCGTTGGTAAATCTTAGTGTTATAATTAGATAATAACTAATTGGTACTATACGAAGACAAAACGAGAGTTACTTTTACTAGATAGATAGGACTTTAAGGTACCAATTAGGAAAATCGTGTTGTAGTCATTGTTATATCGGCATATAAGCGCTTATTTATAGAAGAGCGATTCTATTCGAAAATTCGTATCTACAAAGCCAATTTGATAAGTCGGGGTTCAGTATCCAATTTGTTTATTTCCTCTAAATAATATTTTTTCCCAAGCTCCTAAAAAATAGGTGTTCGATTCAGTGATAACATTTATTTCACTCAATTTGACTCACATCTCTCACCACCCAGCTATTACTTAAGGTTTGGAAAGAGGAAATAGTTCCAGGAGTCTAAATCTGGAGAATATGATAGATGGGGTATCAGTTCGAAACCCAATTTATGGATTTTCGTCATTGTCCTGATGGAACAACAGTTTTTTCTTCGTCAAATGATGTCGTTTTTGCTTAAAATTAATGTCAAATCTGTCTCAAAGCTCAGGATAATATTAAGTGGTGATCGTTTTAACCATTTCAAGATAATTGGTATGAATGATATCGCGTGGATCCCAAAAAAAATTTCTTAGTTGGAAAATTATTAGATTCATTAGATGATCTGATTGATTTGAAAGTATGGAAAAGGATTATGGACAATGAAACACCAAATGCTAAAGCTATCAATATAATTATCAGAACCCATAAGAAAGCAGAACTCACAAAAGGCAAACTTTAAGTAAAATATCAGGATAAAATGATAAATTTAAGAAAAGATATATGAGTATACTATGTAAAATAAATTATATTTATTCTAGTTTTTGTTTTAATATTTTATAAATATATTTTCTGTGTGCCTGTGTCTAACTTAGATTACTTTTGTTGTATTCTTTACTTTATTCAATTTATTGCAATAAAATTTGGTATACGATATATTATTTCAATTTTTCTGCAATATTTATCTGCTCTAGTGAGTTATATAAGCCGAATGAAATAATAAATCATAAAGTCTCAAATGTTATATTACAAAATGTATTTCCCAATTTCTATTAAATACTTCTTATATTTACACTATCCCAAATTTGCTTAACAATTCATTTAGACATCTAATTTTTGTTAATCTTTTGAAATATTTGCAAAATCAGAAATGTATAGGTATAAAGTATAAAAATATGATTTTACATCCTTAGCTTTACTATCATATTCAAAAAATTCTCTTTTCCCATTATTTACCATAAATATCACTGTGTTCGATAGCATTATATACAATTAGTGTTGCAAAATCTCACAGCAATTTATTAACAGATGACATTGGAAGATATCAGTGACGAACCTAAAGTTACTGAGAAGAAAATTTAAAAAGAAACTGACTTCTCTTGAAATTGCCCTCGTATTTTTGATTCAACTAATACACAGGATTTAAAATACATAGAGTGAATTAATTTTGAGATTTTTTTTTGTAAATTCAATATTTTAAAGACCATTTCACATCAGCTAAGTACACAAGCCACAATAAGACATTGCTAGATTTTGTGCACATTGTGTAAACTAATTTATATTACTTTTTATTTCAAAAGAAAGATAAAAGAACAAGAAGCTGTATAAATATTAATATATCTATAGAATAGGCTCTATATAAAACCGGACAATCTATTAATTTTTATTATTTTCGAATTCTAAATATTTGTATTACATAATTTGCTCGTTGCAATAATTAAGAACCTTTTTGTAGCTCAATAATTTCTTGTGAATGGATTGTTCCAACTGTACGAATTATAATATAAATAAAGAACAAAAAGCAATGGAAAAACTCCCATGCAGAATCAAAACTTAATTAAATAACCGGAAAAGCAAAGAGCATAATAAATCACGAATATTTAACTGCATATAGAGTTTCAAATCGACCAAATCCAAGGATAAAACAAAGACAAAATTAGATTTAGTCGCAGAACTGAGTCGATTAAATTTAAATTATTTATTAGCTTCAAGGAAATCTTATCCGGAGGGAGTGAAATTAAAAAGAGACCTCTGTGTAATTCACCCCCGGTTCGGTTTGATGACAGCTATTCTTACATTTGTCCCAATTGGTTTTGTCACTTTGCCCTCTCTCTTGCTCCGTTGCATTATTTATTTTCATTCGGATTTGTTTGCCTTTTTTTCCATATATAAATAGCTCTAGGTGGAAATCATATCTGATAATATATTTTTACAGTTCTTAGTAGAAATTGAATGAAGAAGATTTTAATTAAACGAAATTTATAATAAAAAGAAAATTAAATTTGAAAATATAACTGACTAAATCATAATAATGATACGAATTAAAAATATATACATTTGAGGTTATGTTAAACATTTAAATTATTGTATTGTTTATTATATTTCTTTACTTCCTTCTCCATTGTATTATTTATTTTTATTTTAGTTTATTTGATTTTTTTATATTTTATTTATACGTATCTGATAATAAATAAGGGTGTTATAATAAAATGAAATGTATAACAAGAAGATAATTAAAGTAGTTAAATAATTATATAACTTAAAATATCATGATGTTTGTTCTCTATTTTAACTAAATTTAATTTGTCCCTTTTCTCTATTGTATATTTATTTTAATTTTAGTTAATTTAAAATAAGGCGATTAAATCAGAAACCTCATAACGCATAAAATATTGAGGTTATATTAATTACTGGATTTAGTTTAAAAATTGTAGCTCGAGATTCTGACTTTGATATGTTGTTGAAAGTATGTTTAAAATCTATACCTCTTTAAAATGTTATTGAAACAATTTCATTTTTGGTTTTAGGACACTGTTCTATTATGTTCGATAACTTTCGTTCGGTAATTTTGAAGGTAATTCCATTACGGTTTTCTCACAGAATTTCTTGTCCCTGTTGTCAAAAACAGTTGATTTTCACAAACCTCTTTTTAAGAGAATTTTTCATTACCAAAAATCACCATGTGTAGGAACAAGTGGTAATCACTTGGTGCTAGGTCTGGAATATAAGGTGGATATATAAGAATCCCCCAACCCAGCTTTCGAGGTTCCTGGGGAGTCCTATGTGTATGTGTGGTCTGGAGTTATTTTAAAGAAACACAATTCATGTCCTAATGGCTAAAGTTGACCGCTTCTGGGTCTCTTTTTGACGATGATTTGACATCAAAATTGCGGTAGAGACGAAATCAAAATTGCGCTTGATTTACTGTTACAGTATCAGAACCATAAACATTACTCACATTTTTATTATACGAAAAATTGTAAAATATAATCACATCTGTATGTGAATTCAACCAAAACTTAATCAACCATTCACAAAATTGTCAAATACGTTTCTTTAGTATGAAATGTCAGCTTTCTAATGCCACCTAGCGTAAAACGATTGAACTTTTACAGACCGAGATACGCCTTATTATATCCACCTATCGCAGCAACAATGGATTACTTTTTACCAGATCCAATATTTCGCTAATTTATGTTAAATAACCGAAAAACTGGTACCGAAAAAATGGAGGGTGAAATAAAAATTGCTTAAGGTACGAGAATTGAAAGCACGATTTTAAATATATTCGATGCAGTGTTAGGTCTTAGAGATGGTCTGCCAAATACGCTATTGTGTAGTTCATGGAACGCTAGTAATAAACATGTCAGAAGTAACGCCCTTCGCCTTCATATTTTTTACTTAAATCCAAGCTGAACCGCGTATGGGCTTCCATTATTATCCAAGACCAAAATTTCTTCCCTACCTTTTTCCCTGACGATGATATACGTTGTCTCTTTAAATTATTTACATTATTAATACAATAAGATTGACGAAACCTCCCTTAATATTTTTATTATGTATCTATAACGGTAGTTAATCTCACACCTACTAGATTATTTACACTAATATATCCATAAAGTAATATAATTGCATCTAATTGAAATCATAGGTTTATTTGTTTAGATATAAAAGGTTATTCTTCAATAAAGCAATGCTGTAACAATTAATTTTAATTCAATTTTGAACTTATATAAAATGATCGTTTTAGTTTGAATACTCAGAACTGCATAATAACGAAAATGTCTTGTCCAATCTAAATTAAATTGTTGGAATCAGAATATTGAAGCATTGTGGAAGAAAAGGAACTTAAGAAACGTTCAAATAGTATAGATTGAGAAAATTGTAGTTATACTATTTCTTTCAAAATTTCAATTCGTTACAGGAAAACATATTATTACAATGGGTCAAGATTACAACAATGGAAGCTTCTAGAGAATGATGCCACTGGCCTCAAGCACAGACATGATCAACAAGATTTGCTTCTTCTTTTTGAGAATCGATTTTTGATAGATCCAACAACCTGGTATGTGTTTTTTTTAAAAATAATTTTGGATGTAGATGTCATAAAGTATACACTTTAAATCTTGTTGCCGTATATAATTAATATTCCTGATCTTTGTCTTTGGGTTCTCGCTTTAAAATATATTTTTATTGCTACTTTACTTTGCTGAAAGAATGAAACGAAACTAATTAACCTAATTAAAATTAATTTGTCTACTTGTAGTAAGATTTGTATATTAAAACTATTGAGGTTGTATTAGGAATCAAAACATGATATAAGGTATCACTGGACAATATGCAGTTCAATAACAAGATTGAATCGAAACAAACCACACGAACTTGTATAGTGTTTAAGTGTTATTCTTAACTTTAGTTTAGGTAGTCTAATATGGGAAAAACATACTGATATATTTATACAAAATCTCAACTCATATCATGCTGTAACAGTTCAATATGCTAGATGTAGTTCTACTGGGCTACTGAATATTCGTTAAACTCAAAATCTCCTCTTTGAAGTTATTGTTTTGAGTCTTAACTGTTCTTTAACTCTAAAGTAGAAGTGAAGAAGAACTATTATTGGTTATTTTTTGTGACAGTAGCAATTAACAAGTGATTGATGAAAAGAAAATACCAAATGTATATTAATAAAAGTGAATAATGTCCTTCCAATATAGTATAATTAAATATAATTCTCTTAATTATAATTCGATTTAAACGTGTTAAAATGGCTGAGTCCATATTCGGTATAGTAATGATGTTTAATGAGAATTGCGGTTAGGGAACGTATTAATATAGGCAGCGTCAATTAGATCCTAGATGATGATAGAGTGAATATCATACTGATATATTTATTCAAAAACTCAACTCATATCATTCCGTAACAGTTCAATATGCTAGATGTAGTTCTACTGGGCTACTGAATATTCTTTAAACTCAAAATCTTCTCTTTGAAGTTATTGTTTTGAGTCTTAACTGGCCTTTAACACTAAAGTAGAAGTGAAGAAGAACTGTTATTGGTTATTTTTTATGACAGTAGCAATTAACAAGTAATTGATGAAAAGAAAATACCAAATGTATATTGATAAAAGTGAATAATGTCCTTCCAATATAGTATAATTAAATATAATTCTTTTAATTATAATTCGATTTAAACGTGTTAAAATGGCTGAGTCCATATTCGGTCTAGTAATGGTGTTTAATGAGAATTCCAGTTAAGGAACGTATTAATATAGGCAGCGCCAATTAGATCCTAGATGATGATAGAGTGAATATCATACCGATATATTTATTCAAAAACTCAACTCATATCATTCCGTAACAGTTCAATATGCTAGATGTAGTTCTACTGGGCAACTGAATATTCATTAAACTCAAAATATCCTCTCTGAAGTTATTGTTTTGAGTCTTAACTGTTCTTTAACTCTAAAGTAGAAGTGAAGAAGAACTATTATTGGTTATTTTTTATGACAATAGCAATTAACAAGTGAATGATGAAAAGAAAATACCAAATGTATATGATAAAAGTGAATAATGTCCTTCCAATATAGTATAATTAAATATAATTCTTTTAATTATAATTCGATTTAAATGTATTAAAATGGCTGAGTCCATATTCGGTCTAGTAATGGTGTTTAATGAGGATTCCAGTTAGGGAACGTATTAATATAGACAGCGTCAATTAGATGCCAGATGATGATAGAGTAAATATCATATTATAAGAAATAGTTAATCCTTTTGCGTAAGGTATAGCTTGGAGATAAGATCTTTGCGACAGTAAATTGAGCAGGTGTTGGTCGTATGAGCGTTGAAAATAATTTTTAATAACGAGTTTTCGGTGCGGACATAGAAGCAACGAACGTTCGTTTTAAGGCGATAAAAGCAGCGCCTTTAAAAAACATTTGTCAACATTCCGTAGGCGCGGACTGTTACGAGATAAGTCTGAACATATCTGAAAATTTTTAGTGGAAACGAGTCAAACGGGCATATTCCCGTGGCGAAAGTATTCAGACAAATGTCACTGACGTATTACGATATAACTCGAACAACAAACCGGTACATACTTTGGTGGCATAGTTTAATATCTGACTTTGAGTCCGCGAGAGCCGCCAAAGCACGAAAATAAGTCGCCTTTGCCACTAATTAAATACTACTGTTTCCTGTATTTCCTCCTTTAAACATATTTTATTTATATCTGTGTTTTTTATGACAATTGCCAATTGATTTCGAGGTTATAGTTAGTTACGTAGCGATAAGAATTGGTAATTAATCGAAGAACATTGTTTTGGTTGACATATCTCTTTGATCTCAGGCCAAGTGGCGTATATTTCTCGACTAACCAATATGGTTATTTTGATTTTGGATCTGATACTCTGCTTTTTGTCTAACGTGATATTAACAGGGCAATTGAAAAGTCCCCGGCCTATCATAGTAAAACACTTTTTTTTGGAAAAATTGGTTTTATTTATTCAACATAATTCCCTTCAAGGGTGATGCATTGATTATAGTGACCCTCCAACTTTTCAATACCATTTTTGTAGTACTATTTGTCCTTTGCTTCAAAATAAGCCTCAGTTTTGGCGATCACCTCATCATTCGACGAACGTTTCTTTCCAGCGAGCATTTTTTTGAGATCTGAGAACAGGAAATAGTCGCTGGGGGCCAGATCTGGAGAATACGGTGGATGAGGAAGCAATTCGAAGCCCAATTCATGGATTTTTCCATCGTTTTCATTGACTTCTGACACGGTGCATTGTCTTGATGAAGCAACACTTTTTCGGCCATTTCGCCCTTCAAACGGTCCAATAATGCTATGTAATAGTCGCTGTTCATTGTCCTTTCTTTTTCAAGTAACCAGTGAAAATTATTCCATGCACATCCTAAAATACAGACGCCATAATCTTGCCAGCCGAATATTGCGTTTTCCCACGCTTTGGAGCGGGTTCATCGTGTGTAGTCCACTCGGATGACTGTCGATTGGACTTCGGAGTGAAATGATGGAGCCATGTTTCATGCATTGTAACATATCGACGCAAAAACCCGGCTTTATTACACATGATCATTTTCAAATACTGCTCCGAATCATTAACTCGTCGTTGTTTTTGGTCAAAAGTGAGCTCTCGCGGCACCCACTTTCCACAGAACTTTCTCATATCTGATAATTTCCAACATTCAAAAAACTTATTGGTACACAAAACTTATTTTTGGTAAATCTATTAGATAATGAGGCTTACAGTCCATTGAAAGCACCTGGAGGCATCTGATCTAGAGTTTTATATTATCACAACATATGAAAATTTGGTTTTCTGTTCCCCTATCTTCATTTTCATCATTGCAGTTAAAGGAGGACAATTTCCTTCTCTGTGTAAAACCAAGATACAATTTCAAAGAAAATACGCAGTACAACCCATAGCTAATGATGGTTTGAAATTTTTTATTCACTCAGAGTTATAGTTTCTTTTTTATAAAATTCTAAGAACAGGAATTAAAAAATTAAAATTAAAATAATTCTAATCGTATTCTCATATATACAGCCAAATATCATTTGATTGTGAATTAGTTAGGACTCTTATAGATACAAACTAGAAATCATTAATAAATAATTAGATTCAAGCTTCTTACTGACTCATGTACTTAGTAGTAAAGCACAGAGTCGTGCAGATATGTAATAAAATTATCATAATATATAAAAGTAAAACGAAACCTTCAAACATTCGATTAAGAAATTCATAATTATATGGACGACTATATCTATATATGGTATCAGGTTATTTTTATTTTGATCTAGGTAAGTTCTAGCTGTTAAACACATAATGATAGTCGTTTATTTCATTCTTGACGATCTGTAGATAAACAGAAACCATTTTTCTTTATTCATTTCATTGAGAATTTTCGCGCTACAATGCCCATGACATTTGTGAAAAAGGTCAATTGTACATATGGAAAATAAAATATTATAAATAATGAATCGGTTTTCATGTGTGGGTATTTTCCCACGATAAATTTTTGTTTATTATTAGAAATTTATTTGTCGTGATGGGTGTGGTATATATAAGAAAATGAAATTTGAAATTATCCTTCACCAATACGTCAAAGATAAACAAACATAAATAATAAAGTTTTTTTTTATTAAACTTTCCTATTGTAATTATTTTGGTGCATTATTTTGTAACTATTTTCTTATTTATTAATAAAATTATCTACTTAAATAGTTACTATTCAAAAATATATCTTCAGGCTTTTCCTCATTTATATCTGATGCAAACGGTCGCGCAATAAAAAGGAATCATTAGGTATAAAACTGAATAAAAAGAATATTTCTCGAAGATTGCGGACTTTTATAAAGAAGCCAGATACTAACCAAATGTTTGTATATATAATGATATGGTCATTAGGCAACCGTTGTATATTTTCAAATCATTAGGAAAATATGCAGAATCTCCTCAAATATTTAATTGTTAGGAGAATGTATTTTCGAATTAGGAAATTCTCCCTTTGTGAAAGTAAAATATAAAATTGCCTTTAAAAATTTTATTTTTGGTATTATCAAGTTTTTTTTTTTGAAAATTAACTAGGATTTATTTGGACTGGATATATAGTTACAACGTGGATTTCGAACGACGGTTCTTTAAATTAAATCTAGTGGATTGTAACTAGAACTTAGAGACCATCGGAGAGGATTTCGTTTTACCCAGCTTGATTACTGGCGTGACTGGGATTTTTGGATTTTTGTTATACTGACAATGATTGAGCGAACATTATTAAAAGATGCATTTACTAAATAAACCTAAAATAGATCATAAATTAATATCAGTAAAATTTAAACGGTATGAAAATAAATTAATAAGTTTGTGAAAAACATTAAGAAAAATTGCGTAAAAAGTATTACAACTGCACAATAATGGACCTGGTTGAAGCGACAAAAACTCTGAACCAATATAGTTAACATCATGTTAAACAAAATGATTGATTGACTTCGATTGATTACCAATGCCTAACGTTACGTAGCCAACGAAGAATTGCACGATGACCTGGAAATCAAATGGATTTGCGAAGTTATCTAAGATTTCGCCTTGAAACACGAAAGAAGATTAGTAAATCATACCAACGTGGAAGCAATACAACTGCTGGACAGCAAGATGTCAGGAGATTGAAACGAACCAACCCATACGAACTTATATAAAGTGTATACCTTTACTGTAAACTGTAGCTATAAGTTATTATAATTTTATAATTGAGGAATACATATTGATGTATTTTCTCGCACTCGGCTTGCTTGTGAATTAATCCAAGTACAAATGAAAAGTAGTAATAAATTAATTTATAATTAACATTGTACTAAGCGTATCTAACATCTTTATTATAAAAAAAACTAATATAGTTATGTGTGAAAATCTTAGAAAAATATTTTAAGAACAATATGAAATAGAAACTATTATATGGTGGTAGCTAATAACTAGTTGTAATATGTGTGCCATGTGCTTTTAAATGTATCACGTTAGACAAAAAGCAAAACACATTAGAACCAAAATAAAACAACTATACTGGTTAGTCGGAAGATACTCTCAACTTGATCTAAAATCAAAGAGGTTGATCTATAATACAATTATAAAGCCAATTTGGACCTATGCGGTGCAAATATGGGGTTGGACTAAAAATTCAAATCAGTTAGTCATACAGCGCTATCAAAACAAGGTTCTTCGATTGATTACCAATGCCTCTCGCTATGTAACCAATGAAGAATTGCACGATGACCTGGAAATCAAATGGATTTGCGAAGTTGTGCAGGATTTCGCATTAAAACACGAAAGAAGATTACTAAATCATACTAACGTGGAAGCAATACAACTGCTGGACAGCGCGCAGGATGTCAGGAGATTGAAGCGAACAAAACCATACGAACTTGTCTGAACATTTAACGTGTAATATTAGTGTAAACTATAGTTATAAGTTAATAATTAATAAATAATTATAATTTTATAATTGATGAATACATACTGATGTATTTTCTCGCACTCGTCTTGCTTGTTAATTAATCTAAGTACATAGGAAAAGTAGTAATAGATTAATTGTAAATTAGGATTGTACTAAGCGTATCTAATAAAGATGTTATATAAAAAAATGTGCTTTTAAATTCAAAGAAATCATAGCTAGATTTTGATTTTGTCCCACTCTTATTTGTTTATGGGGTAGATTATTGGAATATTCTTTGAACTATCTAAGCCTGTATTCTTTTGAATCTACATCCATCCTAATATATTTTGCTGGAATCAATAAAATGTTCGAATTTTTGTAGTGACAGTTGGAAGAAATGCAATGGGAGAAATGGAAGAAAAGAAGTAACTGTTAACGCTATGATATAACATTACGAATTGAACGAACCACGTACGTCAGACCTACTTTATTCAGTTCAATACGTATTTGTCAATGTTAAATATATTTAACATCTCTTCGACAATCGCTTCGTTTATTTAAAAGCGGATGAACTAGTTAAAAATGGTTTGATCTGGAAAAGACAATGTACGCAGAAACAAAGGCAATATAGACGCCGATGGCTGAAAAAGGGACGAGATGGACTGTCTTCGAATCTTAATTTTAACGGTAAAAGGCGGTACGAGACATCGTTAATGGTATTTATGAGCACGCTTAACAGTGTTCTCTTATCTTTTAACGGCGGACATCTGTCCTCTTGGACGACAACTTATGGCAAATTATGGGTATTAATTTTATCAGTTTACCTATACGCTAATATAGGATTTCCATGAAAGATACGTAAATCGCCGTTGAATTTTATTCAGTGAGGTTTTGCCGACGCATTTTTGGATTATCTAGATTTCGTTATATATATTTCATTTTACTCGTTAATACTATATAATGTCAAAATCGAGGATAATGTAAGGTTATTGAAGGATTGTGAATAAATTTTGAGGGATTTCATGTAAACTCAAAGCTTCCTACTAACTTTTCTTGTCTTTGGAGGCTCTCCAGAAATCTGCCCATTTTCGAATATTTGTATGAAAGTGACGTGTTGTGCTTTTCATTTGTATAGTGACTTTTTCCCTTTAGATTTTGTTCCCATTAATATTTAGTTCAAACTTGAATAAAATGGAATCACGATAAAGTTTTTTTTATCTATAGGGCTTATTCACTGTAATTTTCTATGAATACTCAATGATTTCAATATTGTTTTACTTTAAGTTAACCAGATCTGGAGAGTATGAAGGTTAAAGAAACAACCAGAGCGCTCAGCATTCATGGTATTTGTACAACCTCGTTCAAATTCAGCATACATATCAATAATAGGTCATTTTTTTGAGTATAGTCTTCACAACGCAGATCAGATCATCAAAAACTTGATGTTTGGAAACACGATGTTGGTTTTTAGTTGACTAAAAATACTGCGATAAATGTTTAAGTCAATCTGTTGGAATTGGAGTTCATTAATTTTACGACCTTGCTTGTAACAATTGTTGATTTCTTAGAATTGGCGGTTTTAGCCATTGCTTATATATCGAATATAGTTTAATCGTTTAAATCTGAGTTTATAATAACAAACACTATTAGTTTAGAGTTCAATGTACTTTGTGATGTTCATGTAATTGTTAGGGAAGTTTATATGGGCATAAAATGGTTAAAAGGGAGCTAAAAAAGGAGGATTTCCCTTGAATAGCGGATTACAATCTGTATTTTGCAACAAGAAGGATATTATATGCGCTAAATTATAGAAAAGGTCGATATATCATGTAAAGATGTACATAATAAAATTATACGAAAACAAGCTATTGGAGGAAATCAAGATCAAGAGAGATCTGGATATCCCAAAACGACAAGAAGGTAGGAAAATAAGTTTAACTGTGCTCTAAATTACTTCTACATTAAATGAAATACGAGAAAAGTCAGTAAACCAAGAGTAGTAGCTAAAATACCGAGACTATTAGAGAAATAACTCTAGTCTATTGATTAAAATATATAGAAACTGGATGGAAAATATCTTATGAACGAATGAGTTCAATTTTAATATTTCTAGGTCTGAAAGATGGGTTATTATGCGTAGATCAAAATTACAGGCGTCAGAAGCTGGTACTGTGCAAACTGTTAATCATGGTAGCATGATGATTTAGGGATGGTTTAGTGATAAGAAGCTCTAACCTCTGAGTAACTTTGGTGCATAACTGAATATAGAAGGCTATCTGAAAATGCGATTCCTTCTGGAGTGAATCTAATTGGCCGTAAAGTTTTGTTTTTCACCAAGACGGTGACTATAATCATTCTCCAATTTATGCCAGTAGATCTTAGACCAAAAGTGAAACAAAGAAATTTTTGCAAATAATAAAATAGCCATCATAATCGCCAGACCTCTCTTTTATTGAATTAGTACGAGATAAACTTGATAGAAAAGTGTTGATATGATTGTTAGACACTAGACATCGAGTATTTACCAAAAACTAGTTAAAAAGTTAAAGAGAGGAATGTGCAAAGTTTATCAGGAAGTAATTAAAAATAAGGATGGTCATTTTGACAATACTGTATTCAATTTTTCTTATACTAAATATTATTATGCTTCTATACTAAATACTCATTCCTTATACTAAATAAATATTCATATAATAAATATTATTCCTTATACTTGGTACTAAATATATTTAATTAACTAACTAAATGTTTTATTAAGGTTTGGGTGATGTTTAAATGATTACTTATCTGCTTTACTGTTGTATTTATTGTTTCCAAACTTTCGAAAGGTAGTGTATTCATATCCGATACGAAATCTTCATAGTTAATTATATCATAGTACTTCTATTACTAGCGGAAATTTAATATTAGCTAAACACATTCCATATATATGTAGTATTTGATACATTCATCGAGTTAAATGATTATCGACATAAAATCGTTCAACAAATTTATTGCGGAATGAAGACTCATTAACAATTGAACGTATTCGGCAAACTACCGATTTCGATTTTAATAAGACACATATTTGGGAATGAAAATAGTACGGTGATTACCGTTAGTTTCGCGGTAGCAGTCTGTCGCTGCAACATCGAAATTAAATACGCTTTATAGCAGTAATTATGCGAAATGTTATTAAGATGACTTGTATTGTAATAGGAATAAATTGCCAGATGAAACTGTACGGACAAATCTAACGGTAAAATAGAAATTAAGTTAATCAGAACAGGAGAAAAAGAAGGATAATAAGATTAAACATCTTATTATTAGCAATAGCTTGTTCACAAGCGACGTTTTCTCGAGATTAATGGCTCACATCCTCTTTCAATGATAATTTTTTAACATAACAATGAGCAATAAAAATATTTAATGGATATAATCGAATTATACTAATGGCAAATATGATGATACAAAAAATAAATACATGTTTTTATTAGCGTTGGGAACTATCGACTGAAAACAGTCGAAATAGTCGATAGTCCCAAAACCGTAAAAACAGTCGATAGTCAAAAAACTAGCGACTAAAAATAGTAATTACTACTTTCAGTCAAATGCACGGTTCGACTGTTTTTTTTTTAATTCGTGATGTTATACGAATATGTACGAACCCTTTCCTGTATAAATTGTGAGAGAGGAAAGGACGGAGATAATTACTTGGAGCAGTTAATTTTATATATGCTTATTTTTTCCAACGATATTATATATGGAATAGTACCCCACAAATGTTTTATAGTATTTTAATATGTTAATTACTATTTTGAAATAATATAAGAAATAACAAAATAAATAAAACCCAAAAATTATGTAAAATAACCATAAATACTAAATAAAAATTAAACATAAACTTAATCATAGAAAAAAAAACTAATCCATGACATAATTAAAAATAATCGCACAATAACTACTAGAGCTTTTTTAAATAAAGTAAATATTTATTATTGAGTGGAAATATTTTTTAACAAAAATCGAGAGAGTAATCAAAATATTGTCTATTATTGCCATAAAAACAGTCAAAAGTATTTTACTATTTATCATTCACAATTTTAATCTTCTTACCCTATTACATTAACAATTTTGAAGAATATCGTTCTAAAATGCAGCTATATTAATATACAATATATTGTTATTTACAAGCAAACTACCAAAAAATCTATTTAAACATGAATTGGGTACATTCTTGTCAAGGTCGGGGCAAGGACGACAACAGCCAGAACGTTAAAAATCACTCGAATAAAAGTAGTAGAATCAAAAATAGTAATTAGAAATACAGGACTGAAACAATCCATAGTAAATAGTAACAAAATCAGTAGGATCGAACATTGCGACTGAAAACAGTTGATTGAAAGAGTCACTGGTAAAAAGTAGTAAAATCAGTCCAACCAAAAATAGCAACTGACAGTCGATAGTAAAAAGTAGTCATTTACTAAACAGTCGATAGTCGTTTTCAGTCGATAGTTCCCACCGTTAGTTTTTATTGTATATTTTATATTAAGTGTACAAGCAAGTTTCTACTGTTTGACAAAAGAAGACGTCACTAATATATTTTGCTGAAATTGTCTAATATAAGGCCTTAAAAATATAACTTCAAATATTGACGATTTTATATTAGCATATATTATTTTTTCTTTATTATTTTCAGGATAATGTAGCGTGTTACAATTCGATGAAAATGATTGACCAAATCATCATCATCATTAACTCATAGCTATGTCTCGGGTGAGTATTTATATCTTAACCAATACGCTTAGGTTCTGCAGCTTGATCACTGCCACCCTTCTCTGTATAACTGTTTTTTCAAATAACTGAACTTGCTTTAACTATAATTAAAATAATTGTACATACATAATTAACATGAACTCCAAGCATCAACATTACATTATGTAAATATATATATACCATAAACCAAAGCAAAAAATCCACCAGCCCCATGCCCCTAACAGCTTATGATTGTAGAGCTCATAGTGTGACTACTTATACAATAGTTTGGAACTACTTAATTTCTGAAAAATGTGATACAGAAACGTAATTCACCCCATTGGGTAGAAGTGTTTAACAAACGTGTGGACAGGAGGATCCCACATGGAGCTTCAACCCGTTGGAACTTTAATTTTCGAACTATGTTGTGTACGAAAATAGAAACCATTTCATTGAGCGTGTGGATGAAAGAGAAGATCAATTTTCAAGCAACACATTCTGTAGTGTAGCAGCCTCTATTCATCGTACATTAAATGATCCGATCTTCAATTTTTGGCTATTTTTTCCATCGTGTGATTACCCAAGTAGATGTTCTTTTTAACCAACTGCATCAAAGAAAAATCGAACCTACTGGAATAAGACAGGCTATCGATAATTTTGAATGCGGTATTATTTATGATGGAAATAATATTGATACCATCATTAGTCAAGCATCAGATATAATAAGTCATGATCCACCAGAAAATAAACAAAACCGTCCAGGCAACAGTAAGTTTCATTACCGAATTTCTGTTTTAGAGGTGTATGATGTTATAATAAATTGTGCAAAATATTGATTTCATTTTAAAGAGCGTCTCACACACAAGGATGAACTCACTTCCGTTTGTTTCTTTTATGCTACACTTGATAAAGAACGATTACGAATCGAATTGTTAGTTATTTAATCAAGAAATGATTGCAGAACATTAAATGGTGCACCACTTCTAAAATTTTTAATAGCAAACAATTTGGAAGATACTTTGATGAAGACTAGGCAAAAATCTCATGACAACATCAGAGGCCGAAAGATGTTTCTCAACAATAAAGCGCATCAAAACGTTTTTCAGAAACTCTATGCTATCTATTGAAAAATAGTTTATCAAAATTTTGGAACTGTGAGTTTATAACAGTTGAAGTGTTTGGTATTCACCTTTGTTTCTTTTTAGATTTAGTTTTTACCTAACAGCTCAAATGAAGAAATAAATAAAAATGACTGAGTATATCTATTTTGACTGCTCTCACTTCTTGGATGATAATAGCTTAAGAATCAGTATTAACTTTTCATTATCTTATCTACCAATGTGTCAACATTCCTGAATGACTAATATTTTTTCTTAACCTGATATATAATGCTGGTAATCATAAATATCATAAATCTCATATGATAAATCATCAAATGTTAACAACAGATTATACAAGCAACTACTGCCTCGTTGACAATCATAGAAAATCAAGAATCAAATAATGCGAGTTAATTTATTCATTTCTTTGTTCCTTGGAGATACGTTAAATTTACAATAACAATAAGGCAAAACGAATTGATATTTATTGGGCTTTCGGTAGTAAAATTACATAGAAATAAATTTGTTTCATATTAACACCAACGCAGACGTTCATATATATACATATATATTTATAGTGTAGTTTAGAATCGAAATGATTTAATGAGATTAAATTAGATTAAAAGATTAAATTGCTTTCGTGTCATTCGTATTCGTCATAGATCAATGGATACGGAGGCAATATTTTATCCAAAATTTTATTTGAGAGCTATAAAGTAAATCGAACCTATTATCAGGTTTATTAGCCATATTAAGTTATATATTTGTAATTGTCAATTGACCTTAACCGTATATTCTCTTCTTGCTCTATGTATAAATTCTGTCTATTTTTTTTCTGTATTGGCTTAGTCATCGTGCGTCGACTAGGGTTTTTCCTCTTTTCTGAAGTATTTCTCCGAAACATTTATGCTAGGTTTACTTAACAGGTCAATTGAAAAGTCACCGGCCTACCATAGTAAAACACATTTTTTTGGTAAAATTAGTTTTTTTTTCAACATAATTCCCTTCAAGGGTGATACACTGATTATAACGGCCCTCCAACTTTTCGATACCGTTTTTGTTGTCCTTTGCTTCAAAATAGGCCTCAGTTCGGGCGATCACCTCTTCATTCGACGAAAATTTCTTCCCAGCGAGCATTTTTTTGAGATCTGAGAACAGGAAATAGTCGCTGGAGGCCAGATCTGGGTAATACGGTGGATGAGGAAGCAATTCGAAGCCCAATTCGTGGATTTTTGCCATCGTTCTCACTGACTTGTGACACGGTGTTGTCTTGCTGAAGCAGCACTTTTTTTCTTCAAATGTATGTTTTTTCGACAATTTCGCCCTTTAAATGGTCCAATAACGCTATGTAATAGTCGCTGTTGATGGTCCTTCCTCTATAAGGTAGTCAATGAAAATTTATGCTGATCACGATTTATGCGATCACATCCCAAAATGCAGACGCCATAACTTTTTTTCTTCAAATGTGGCCGTTATTCGGCGATTTCGCCCTTTAAATGGTCCAATAACACTATGTAATAGTCGCTCTTGATGGTCCTTCCTTTTTAAGGTAGTCAATGAAAATTTATGCTGATCACGATGTCATGCGCATCCCAAAATGCAGACGCCATAACCTTACCAGCCGACTATTGGGTTTTCCCACGCTTTGGAGCGGGTTCGTCGTGTGCAGTCCACTCGGATGACTGTCGATTGGACTACGGAGTGAAATGATGGAGCCATGTTTCATCCGTTGTCACATATCGACGTAAAAACTCGGGTTTATTACGCTTGATCATCTTCAGAAAATAATACTGCTCCGAATTATCAACTCGTCGTTGTTTTTGGTCAAAAGTGAGCTCGCGCGGCATCCACTTTGCACAAAGTTTAATCATACCAAAACTCAAAAATAATTGGCAGAAGCCTTAAATGTTATCCAAGAAACGACTGGGACAGATTACGAGCATTGACGAAAACGCAAAAATAGGACGATGGGCCACATCAATTGAAAAATAGGCAAATGAAAAATAAAAAATTAGTCTGTGAAGTACTGCTTCAGGTATGATGCGAAGTTATTTTTGCATTGAAAAGTGATGGTTCTTAATCCATTCGGAATCCATAAATTGCCTAAAACATGGGCAAGATATATAGAATCAAATCAAACTTAGAATAAATAATTTTTTCCATTTTCTTGAAAACTAATTAGATTCTTTCCGAAAAAACGGTAATGACTTTCCGGTACGTCTGGTATAGTCATTTGTATCTCATTTTGTTCGTTAAATAACTATAATATATGCTGTAGTAAGTTATATAACATGACAAGTCGGAATTACGTATATTAAAAAGGATAAGGAGCTTTTATTATAAATTATGAAATAAAGTCTGAGTATTTAGTGATCAATGCCAGCATATAAGAGTCTCGATGTCAAAAGAAATACTTGGCAGTAAGGTCAACTATTTCTATAGATCGATTTAAATTTCTTAACAATACAGAACCAATTGCGACATTCCATTTCGAGTTAATATTCGATACAAATAAAGAATTGCACGGTTGAGAGAGAAAAAAAAACAGAACACGACAGAAAAGGCACTGAATAAAAACAAGCGCTGTTAACTTCCGCTGATTCAGAATCGATTTTTCCTTAACCTTGACTTACAAACTTGAGGAGCTATAAAAATACCACAAAGGATAAAACAAGTGTATATGAAACAGGTTTCATAGACATGAAAGTAACAGTACACCATATCTCGGCTTACATTTGCGTTATTAATCATTTTGAATATGCAATGCAGAACTTGATATAATAACATAATCAGATTGACCAAAAAGGAAATTTATTTTCTCACGAAAATATCATCTGATATAACGCCACTCCCTCGTTTGTCACGTCTCAAATCTTTACTGATGATGAAACTGTTCATATAATTAATTATAGTTTTTTCGGTTATGTGTATTACCTAATTCTGTCTCGAATCTTATGTTATACTAAATGTTAGATTTATGACTTATGGAATATATGCATTTTTTACTATTGACGATGTTTTTTTTTCATAAATTTAAGATAATCTTACAGATCTGTTTGATATAATTACTACGTAAATATTTGTTAGTTCTTGAGTATTAGCAATTAAAAATGATTTACATTTCGAACTATAAATTAAGTTGACGTAAGTTATCGCTTTCTTTTTGGTAGAAATCATTAAGCGGGATCTATTAGTGAAAATGACAAGAATAAATGTAAATGTTAAACAACCTAACCTAACTATTAAGTTGGATGCTTCTGACATTGCTGTGCATAAAGTAATATTCATTACTTTTGTTGTTGATCTGAAGACATCTACTATAGAAGCTCATCAAACACTTGTAAAAGATTTCTGGTGATGCTGATACGTCATTGGGATTGTCAGTTTTGGTTACAACGATTTAAAAGAGGCGATTTTCCATTTTTTCATTGGAATATCAAATTCAATCTCCTCCGATGAGTTAACACCTATATCTAAGTATTTTACGTCCATGGATCAAAGAGGGATATGGATTTTGGTGCCGCTGCTCTAGGTGCCCCCACTTCCCTAAATTTTAGCCTCTTCAAACACAACAACATTTTGACTGTTGAGCTGTTCACCAATGGTTCCTGAAAGATAGGCCTGGTGAATGGCTGATCTGGATGCATTCTTCCAGCGCACGTCGTTCTTCTCTTTCCTGGAACACAAGTGTCATTTCAACTGGCCATCACTACTAGTAAATTAAATGATGCGACTCAATGGAAAATGTCGACAAGTTATGGCAAATAAAATATTATTTCTAGGGGGAGAAATTCTTCTTTCCATAGATCTAGCCAAGTTATACTTAACCAATTTATGCTAATATAATGTAAATATACCCATTTGCCGAGGGGAGACTCCATCACAATACCCTCGTTCTGACTCTACACACTCAGAAATATTCTCTTAAAATACCTCTTTTTGACTGCATTGAGAGTTGAAATTAACTTCCTTCATTGTTTGTCCAGTTTATTTACCTTGGAAACCCTACCAACCTCTTTAGACTTATTGAAATACTTAACCAATAACATGATATCTGCTCATGAATTTTGCTGCCCGAACTCATCTCTTCTTTATACATTCTACAAATTTTTTGTGATCTGTTCTATTTACACGTACTCTATATACCCAATTTTATATTTATTGTGGCAGGCGATGAAAAAGAGTTATGGTTTAGTTAAAGAGAGTCATCCACATAAATCCCGAAGTGGCCATAAGGTCTGAATATGTATGTAGTGGAATCAACAAGGTATAGTGTATTACGAGCGATTAATATCAAAATAAATTATTACTGAAGATATTTACCGACGTTAGTATGTTGCAAAGTATATGCTGTTGCAGTCCGATTGGGAAGTTCTGCTGCACTCAGCGGACTCACCAGACACAGTGCCTCCTGATTACCAGAAAAAACGATAAAATGCATTCGTGTTTTCCACATGGTATCGTCATATTCACAGAAAGTTGTAGAAAAAGATATATCTTACCGAATTTTCCCAGCAAATGCGTTTTAAAATGAATAAATCAAAATGGAAATCAAATATTTCCATAATGTTATCCACAATAATATTCTGTCGACAAATCGATAAACCTAAATTTGGAATGAATTATCTGTCTCTTAATAAGACATATAATAAAGTCTAGTCGATGTAACAGTGAATTCACGTCATCACTATGTTTATCGGATTGCCTGCCGCAGATGATAATTTCGTTTTAGAGTCAGACAATATTTTCATTATTGAAATATTTTATTCTACGTAAAAAGAGATAGAACGCTGTCTGATAAGTTCGAACATCTAACCGAATCAACCTGTAAAGATCGTCCGGTTGTCAAACGTCTGAAAAATTCTTCAAAATTCTAATTATAACAGGTCAAACGTCCTGTTATTGTCAAAAAATTAAAAATATAACCTTGGATTCACGGAAAAGAGACCGTCCTTATACGAAGAGGGCGACGAATCCAAGACCTGTTTGATGTTAGCTCCATCACAGACCAATATATGTATAAAAACAGTTAGTACTGTTTTCATTATAAACATAATTTAATACAATTATAGGAGGATGCTGTTAATCTGAAAATTATCCATGGAAAGCTTAGAGATATGCAACTCTTCGGGAAATGTAGAAAATCCGTTCTTAGACTGTTAGGTAATTTAGGATTTAAATGGTGTAAAGATAACCCACGAAGGGGTCTAATGGAACATCCAAACATTGCTTTTAAAAGACTACAATTAAAAACATATAATAAAATCGAGGAAATCTTATTTCAATATATGCATTTAGATCAGACATGAATATTTTAGAATGGTATCAATAAACTCGGTACCCCATGGCAAGATGACAATAAATATAGTATTAAGACGACATAAGTTGATGGAAGACGGTAAACGTTGGAATAACAATTCAATAGGTTTTATTAGTCATAACATTTATTAATAATTAATTGCAGATATATTGTTCTCCATGCTGGAAACAGGAATGGTTAATAACCCCTCTGGTTTGGAAAAACTCGACCAGACACTTTCAAGAAGAAATTGACAAATGATGGAATCGTGAATAAATGTTAGATAGATTGGAAATTAACAGCTTAGTTGTTCACTTGAATCAAATTTTCTGAATATGGGATTATGATTCAATGTTGACAATTTCCAAGAGAGGGTGATGAGAGTAGAAACAACGAAAGATGAAAGTGCAGGAAATCTTATTGTAGAGTGTGAAAGCTTTATGTGCACAGATATGTATGTTATTGTTTAGAATATACATGAGCATTTGGTTAAAATATGGGAAAGGAGAAAGAATACTAACTGTTTAGCAGATATGCATTAGGTAGATTAAATCTAGTTTTATCCAGAAAGATGTAATATGATACAGGTAGTAATAGAACAAACTAATGAGTAATATAATTATATTAAAACACTGTACAGAAGAAACAAAGAACTAAACCTAAAAGGTAAATATGCTCTCTAATGAAAGTAAAATATATTACTTGGATATACAATTGTTAATTAGGTGGATTAGGTCTCCAGGGAATACCACTACATAAAAAATGCGCCTGGATCTAACAACACAACATCAGTTGTATTAAAATACAACCCTAACCTACAAGCTATTATAACTCTATAATTATTTGTAGTTTTAAGTCTTTCGATACCATATACATTAGATATACTGTAATGTTATTATAAATTATACTTGATACCAGTATTGTTGTTTAATTATTTTATTTAGATTAGAATTTTGTTGTATGTCAAAGCCAAAATGAACTAAAACTTAGAGTTTATGCGGCAACATCCGATATTTTGACGCTATCAATTCAGATGACGTTAGTTTTACTGTCACTGTTTTATTGAACGCACTATACAAATAATATCGTTAAGAATAGCTTGACAGTCCCGAGGATCTTTTTTTACTCTTCGTCTTACTGTTACCATAATTAGCGGTCAGATGTTATGGTATTTTTAAATTATCCCAAACCCATATACGCCTGATTATACCCACAAAACTCATGTAATATAGTTAATTATAGTGGGGCATCGTTAAAAAACCTAGAAGACCCAAATGATTTATTCGATTATTTTCAACGGACACAGTTACGCCCTTTGGCACTTTGTAATAACTGGCTAGTCTGACCGCTACTGATGTCAACTGGGCACAACACAAGAATTATCCCTCCCTCTGGCGAATTCCTATCTAAAAACGGTCTCGAGCTGAAGGTCCCTCAAATTTAAGTTGACAAAGTAAATGTTTGCGGCGAAAAATCATTGGAATATTTGCCTTTTGCTCGTTAGATTTTTCGAATGTCTGTGTACTTCGCGTTTCGTTTTTGTTCCTCTTATTGTTAGTCAACCCGAATTTGACAAAGAAACTTTCCGTTATTTTAATTAAATTGATATTTGTTAAATTTAGGAAATATTATAATCTTATTATATATGTATATATATATATATATATATATATATATATATATATATATATATATTAATTTACAATCAAAAACAATCATTAAATACATTTGTCCAATATGACTTCTTGGGGAGTTTGGTTACTAGTTGGTTTGATGCCTTAGCAAAACTCTATATTTGCACATCATAAGTTCAAATAGGCTCTATAATTTGCTGATAAATCAATCTTTTTCTTCTGGGGTTAAGTTGGGAGTACCTTTCGACGAAGCAATAGAGTTCTTCGATATTGGGTCTGGTGTGATCTGCTAGAACTATCGAGATAGATGGTGAAGTATTTCGCTGCTTGAGAAATTAGGCACCCCTTGAATGATCGAAGTAGATTTTTGTCATTTCGCTGCAACACAAGATATGAATGGGGAGATTTCAAGCTATTAAGCTGTATTTTCCACTCCTCAGTCCACTTGTAAATCTTGTTGACTGTCACTTATGCTTTTTCTATAGATCTAGACCGATATATGTCCTTTGCTATGATGAGTGTGTTGTCCGAAAATGTTCCAAGTACTGTTTCTTTTGTTGTTGGGATATCAGCACTATGGAGCAGATACAGAAGGGGTTCCTAGACTGCTTTGTGAAACTGCAGACGGAATAGGTTCCAATTTTGAGGAAGCCTCTTAAAAAGAAGAAGAGTTATAAGACTTGGAGTAGTTGCTAATAGTTTCGTAGTAGCAATTTGCTTATGTTGTAGGTTAGTCCTAAATGTCAGATCTCAGTCAGATGTCTGTGGTACTATTTTTGATATAATTTTCAATGATTAATTTTAACTATAACAAATTACGTGAAAAACCGGTACTTTTTAATATTTTAACATTTCAAAATTAAATTTTCATTATTCCTTAATGTTAATTAATTTTTTGTAGTACAAGGTTTGACTGTGGAGTAACTGTCAATGTTAATCAGAGTAGTACAAATATACCAGCAGATGTCCCACCCTCTATAACACATATAGTGTATTTTTTTATAGTAATATAAAAAGAATATAATTCTTTAAGTTTTGTGTTGTAAGTTAAATTATATGCAGTTACTTTCGTTTTATTTTAATTGTTGTTAATGTTAATATAAGGAAATACTTTCATGGTTCCATAATTCTTTTATTATAAATTAATTTATGATTATCTTTGTTAGAATAATATATTAATATTAATACATAATATTTTTATTGATATATTTTATTCCAATAAATAATAATAGTCCTGACAGGTATTGTGTGTGCACCTAAATACTATAGGACTGATTACCTACATCGAGACCTTCAGATACCCACAGTCAGTCAAGAAATCAAGGGAATTGCAAGGGGGCATGAGGAAAGACTCCATTCTCATACTAATATTGAAATATTGCAACTTTTGGATACCACCAGAACAGGACACAGACTCAAAAGAATCAAACCATCTGATCTTGTGTAGTGTTGTGAAGTGAGGTGCATATATTAAAAAAATCAGCGGTTACATGTATAAACATTATTTCACCAGAGACTGAGTTAGGGCCGATGGGCCCTCCTAGTTAAATACCTAGATTTAAGTTAGCATAAATACAAACTGTAGGTTAGACGGAAATGGCTAGTAACAATGTATTAATTAAATAATAAAAAAATAACAAAAGCATACAAAATATATATTTTTAAATTATTACCTTTAGTGTTAAAACAATCTGCCCAGTGGGTAATAAGTAAAATATTTCTCATGATAACTACTTTATACATAATATGTAGAAAATGATTTCCTGTAGAAAATATATCAGTCCTATAAATTAATATTAAAGGCATTAAGTATATTGTGACTATCTTCATACTGAAACCTCACTTAACTTTTCAGAATGTGTTATTGCAGTGAAGTGAGAACAAAACATTTTTTCAGTGCGTTGAAAATGTCCAAATGAATGGCGAGTAAGTCGCATTTGTCGGAAGTTTTACTTATTTACTTAAATTTGAAGAAAAAGGTGGCTGAAGGTCTTCGAATGGTGTGTGAAGCTCATAGCAACCATGGTCTATCAATTTAAACATGTGAATACTGGTTTCGAAGTTTTGAAAGTGGCGATTTTGATACCGAAAGCAAATAGTGTTCTGGATAGCCAAACAAATTTGAAGGAAACATTGAAATAGAACGTAATACCCCATATGCCGTATTCTCCAGACCTTGATTCTTTTGATCACTGCTTGTTCCGACTTACGATTCGTGACATGTTTGAACCGCGCTTCACATATGATGAAGATATCAAAAAAGGCTCCATTCGTTAATAGCCTCAGAACATACATCGATCTTTCAAGATAGAATCCGTAAATTGTCTGAAAGATGGGAAAAAGTAGATTTTTTACAACAAAACATCAAATTAAAAAAATTCTTAAAAACTAATTATCGATTTAGATATTGAAAAAATATCGATATATCAGTGAACACAAAAATGTCGATAACAAATCACGTAAAATTCACTTGATGTCTGATTTGATTGAAAGTTGGATACTCTCTTTTGAAAACCCTAGATTTTTAATATCGATATTTTATTTTATACCTAAAAGTTCGATACTCCCAACTATCAATACTTCTTTGGAAAAAATGTCGGCTCAAAAAAAAATAAATATATCAGGAAGAAGTTTAGGGATATTTTTTGAAAAAAACATGGATATATCGATATCGATATTAAATATCGATATTATATATCGATATTTTTTAGCATCCCTAATATCTATGTATAGATAAAGCAATTAATAAAAATGTACTGTTTAATTTCGCGAAGAACATTCACCGCGAGGTAACTCAAAAATGTAAAATCGAAACTACCGGCAAGTGTCTTTTACATTTTTAATAAATATTATCCGAGAGCACTTTGATCTGCATATAAGAGTTTGGCGGAGTTTGTTTTAATTAAAAGTTGGTGTACAACAACGTTGACTTTGTACAACGCTTGCCCAGGGCACTGGAATTCATAATTATATCGCCTTTGAGTTCAAAACGTAAAGTATGACAAAGAAATAAGAAAGACGCTTTCGGTTTGCTCATTTGCAAATTCTCCGACCTGAACAAAAAAAAAAAACAGATGAACATCACTCCCCGGTAGATTTTGTCGAGACGAATTTGTATAATTGAAAGTTGGTTTAATATTATTTCAATTAATCAGATTTTTTAATATCTTTGTGCTATATAGGTACATTAACTAGTTTAAATTTTCTGCCCTATTGGCAATAAGTATTTCTTCTGTCTATATTATATATACATGGCATGTAGAAAATCACTTCATTAAGCAATCTTCTGTATAAAATATTATCTTAATTAATTAGTTTTATTCTAATGCTTATTCTAAAGTCTACATATGTCCAGTAATCAGATCAGGTGGTGTTATTAAACGTTTTAGTCTATGCACTTCACTATCACGTCGCATATTTAGCTGATTAGCGAGTACATTGGGATGCACTGACACTCCTTCCAAGTACTTCACACAAACACGTTGAATTACACTCGTTATAGGTTCTAGAGGAATATATATCAGTTTTTAATAATACTTTAATAATAATAATAATAATTTTATATAAGAGCTAGTCGTACTTCATCATTTGTCACATCCATTTGCGATCCGAGCTGATTTTCGACAAGGATATGTTGTCTCACAACTGCTTTTTAATACACCAGGTGTACCGGAAAGTCATTACCGGTTTTTGTAACAGATGTGGTTAGGCTTAAGTAAGCAATGTTTTGATTTGACACATATCATTTGTTCGTTTTATTCTACTGGCATCAAGCTTGAAAGCGAAGTGTTATATTTTCCGAAAGTAAAACCGTCATAGATTTATACCTCTTTGAAAATATCGTCTTATCTTCTTCTCTTACTTAATCAAAAGAAAACGGCTGCTGAAACTCATCGTTGCTCTCATCTAAATAACATGTGAGGTGTGGTTTTGAAAAAGTGGAAGTGGTGATTTCGAAGTGCAAGACAGATAACTCACTTCAGCATCGAATGGTGGCGGGTGATGAAAAGTGGATTGATTTTGAAAACTCTAAGCTCAAAAAATCATGGTTATCACCTGGCCAAGACGGGCGATCGATTCCAAGACCAAATCGCAAGATAACGCTCTGTATTTGGTGGGACCAGAGTGGCGTGGTGTACTACGTACTGTTGAAATCTGGTGAACTAGTTAATAGTGATCGTTACTGATAACAAATAGTCAATTTGAACCATGCTTTGCTCGAATACACGGTAAAGTGATTTCACAGGACGATAACGCGTCGTCTTATAAAGCAAAACTGGTCAAGAAAGCCTTGAAACTACTTGGATGGGACATATTATTACACCCGCCAGACTCTCCAGACTTTGCCTCGTCCCACTATTAATTTTTATATTAGTTCAGTTACTTGAGATCAGTAACACAGAAGAAGAAAGTGGTACCTACCTACTGCTGAAGTAATAAACCGAATCGCCCTAGTTTGCAGGAGCTTTGGTTTTTTCAAGATGGTGCGTGTGAAAGGAAGAAAATGTTACAATCAAGGTTAAAATTCAAATATTTTGAACGTTTACCTGGAACCAAACCCTGGTTAAATATTGTTGAGCAAAATTGAGCTTTTAAATGCAATGCTTAATGATAATTCTATATGTTTCTCTTAGACAGCGCGCTTACAATGGTTTGAACATGTCTGTTGTATGAAAAGTGAACGAATTCTTCACAGGTTTCTCGGAAAAGAAAAAATACAGCTGCTAAAAAGATAGATCAAGGTCTGAGAACTCAGTCAAGATCTCATCTCATCAAGAGAAGAAAGTTTTCTCCAGTAGCAAACCAAGATCTAGAATTCAGTGAAGATGATGAATTTATACTAAAATTATCGCCTATAAATTCATTTTATAGGATTTACAAGAGATGGCGTTACTGTGTATTAAATCGTATCAGGTACATTTGTAACCAACTTCAATGTTGAGGACTCACTCACAGACTTTACTTTTCAGTATGTGCCTGTAGTCGACTAAACCCTCAATGGGAATCGCTATCGACTACAATTGATGCGTTTGAACCGAGCACTGTACGAAAAATGGCTGGAATACGATCAAAAACACAACAATGTTATTATTCAGCATGACAACACTCGACCACGTGTCACAAAACCGTTGAAAAGATACTTGGAAATATTAAAATGGGAGGTGCTATCCAGATTATCTCCAGATCTTGCTCCTTGTGATTATTACTTGTTCTGACACTACACTTCTTATGAATATACCATAAAATGGTTCCATTCGTGGATAACCTGAGAAGATATCGTTTTTTTGAGATGGAATCCGTAAATTGTTCAAAAGAAGGGAAAAACTAAAGTATATCGATGGACAAGACTTTGAATCAAATATTTAAGTAAACCCTTTCAGGGTTTTTAATCTGTTTGATTAAAAAAATCCAAATATTGTTGATATATTAGATATGAATTTATACAACAGACTAGTATATATTACTAGTGTTATGAATTAATTTTAAGGTGGCCACATACACTTCCGTAACTTATTTATAGTGGATTCATTATTTAAAATCTTTATATGTCTTATTTTTTTGTTATAAGCAAAACATGTTAAAGGATGTTTTAGTAAAATATTATTCATTGAAATTCCTCTGTCACAAGAATGGTAAACAATAAAACCTTATCGGCTTGTTTCGATCTGTTAAGCTGGCTGGCACGCCACTGAGAAAGTTGTAAACAAATGCAAATTTGAAGAAGAAACGTTTGTAGCTGCTTCACGACAAGGATGTTGAACTAGATCAAGCAATCTTTATGGACCCCTCACGCCTCTATTGTGTCACTATTTCAACGTCCCGGAAATATCATTTTAAACACGATCTCACCTATTTAGAATTCATCAATAGCGAAAATAAAGCTTAATTACATCCCTTTGGCATTTCAAGTGTAGTTTTTTTAGATGTGCCATCGTTTGTGGCATAGATTGATTTTTATTACAACGGCCACTGTTCTTTGACAACTCTATTTACGTGAAATAGATTTATATATGAGTGGAGTTTGAACATCTTTTTTTAAACAATATTACCTAGTTGATTTTTTACAAGACATATTTTACATAAGGATGTTTATGTTTACTAGATTGGTACTTCGTATATAAGAAATACAATATGTAGAAATACAAGGTGTTTCAAAGGAAGTGTAGGATCTTTCGAATTCTTTTTCATTCTCGAAAAAAAAAAACATGAAAGAAAGCCTCAGAATGTTAAACAAATATAAATTTTTTTTTGAGATACTTTGTAGAATCTAGAACTTAGAGATATAGATATATCTACTAGAAAACTACTTTAGAAAATCTTCACAAATTAAATATAATTGAATAAAATTTTATTATTTTTTATTTTCTTTAGTATTATTTTCTATTTATAATCTGATCATATTTTGTTTCATCTGATTTTTCATCTGTTTATCGTTTTAATTGAAGATCTTTATATTGACAATATTGTGCTGCTAGGTTTGATGTTTTAGCGCAACTCCATATTCATACATCATTAGTCTAAATAGGATTTACAATTAGCACAATAACCTCTCATTTTGCAAATTCAAAGCAAATCAAAAGAGCAAGCCACCACCATAAATAACCTTTACATTCTTAAGCTACTCTTACCTTATCATAAACAACTTTCAGTAATTACTCCCAAAAGTGAAGAAATATCAGTTAATGGCCTCCAGGTTTAACTTCATCAAGCAGTTGAAGAGAATTTTGTTTAAACTTTATAACAACTTTAAGATACCAAATAAAATTGCTAAAAAAAGTTTAAAGTTAAAAAGTAGAGGTAAAGTTTAAGGGTTAAATTAATTAATTAAATAAAATTAATCAAAAGTGAAACAATATCAGTAAATGGTCTACAGGTACACTTCATCAAGCAGATGAGGAGAATTTTATTTTAACTTTTCAGCAACTTCAAAATACTTAATAAAATTGCTAAAAAATAGTTTAATAAAGATTAAAGTTAAAAAATAGAGTTATAGTTTAAATATGAAAAATATTGTTTACACAGTTTAATCAGCTTCAGTTTCTTTGTGAATTATATTGAATTCAACACGTTACACCGTATGTTGTCTTAATATTTTAAAATTAATTCACATTATTAGCATTATATATTCTATAGATTATCTATATTTGTGTCTAAGACTTTATTTCTCTTCTTTACATATCTAGTCATTTTGTTTGTTTGTATTAACATCCAATATGGTCAACTTTCTCTTTCTGTTCTTAATTACTAATTATTTTTTCAACATTTTTAAAATTATATCAGCTAATGAAGAAACTAGAATTATTATAAATAATTACTGATATTTATTGTAAAACTATCAACATAGTGTGTTTTATAAAAAGGTAATTCTGATGAAACGAATGTATTTCTTTTAATAGCGGCAGTTTAATTTTCTTAAACGCAAGGCCTGCCTCTACATTAAGACGGGCCTGAGCTCTATCATTACCAAAAACAATTCATAGTTTATAATTAGGTACAATTGTTGGCATGATTTAAAGGTTATTAATCATATTGTCAAAATTTAATCGCCTCTAAAGACTTTTGAGCAAACGGTCTTCGTTCTTCTTCGTTCTCCGGTGCGCAGGTTGGTTTTTTATTCCTTGAGCTCTTTAAGTGCATAATTATAGAGATAGTTGATCAAAATGAACACGGTCTGATTTAGATACCCTAAAAAGGACAAATTTATTTTACATTAGGTAGAGTGTACGGGATGCTTCGAATTGTCTACATTCATTTTGGTTGTTTCGGTTAATATAATTTATACTTGCGATGATATTATCATCCTCTATCATTATCTCAGTTAATTTATGATCTACATTATGATTTATCCATCTGTGATCGTTTATATGGCCATTATAGTTCAAAAGGCATGCCAGATATAGCTATTTCTTTATAAGACAGTTGTAAACTATAAAAAGAAAACAAACTAGTGAAAACCAACACATAAAAAAAACAATGACACCCAATAGGGATTAAAAATGATTCTAGTTAAAAAGAATAGTTAGTAAGTATTCTCAAGCTGACAAATCTCAAGAAAACTTGTACATATTTAAATTTCTCAGTCAGTATATATAGTCTATTCAAGTTATTTTGTACATACGTCATCTAAATTTGTCACGTCAAAACGTCACAATATTGCGACGCATAACTCTGAATGTTAGTTCAGTTGGGCTTTGATATACAAAAAAATTCTAATCGAAATAAAATAATTGTTTATAATAATAATTATTTTAACATTATAGTACGTTTAAAAATTACAGTTAATTATACAGCCACAATAGTTTATAAGTTAGAGTTATAACTTCTTATCACTATTGCTTTCAAGAATTTTGCATACGTCTGACAACCGGACGACTCTGACGCACATTCGTTTAAGTGTTCCAACTAATCAGACAGCATTATTTCTCATTTTAACTAGAATTAAATGAGAAGAAACATATTGTATAATTCTGGAACGAATTTATAAATTGCGACGACGAATAGACTATATATTCTGAGACCATTTACTGAAGTTCTTCGATTAATTACCAACCCTTATCGCTACGTAAACAACAAAGATCTGAACGATAACCTCGAAATTAAATTGATCTCTGAGTTATTGAAGATTTCGCCGTAAAAGATAAAATAAGGTTAGTAAATCACAGCAACTTGGAATGAATGCAGCTACTAAATAACGCGCAGAACAATGTACAGTACAGGTTTTCCAGAACAAAGTTCTGAGAGGTATTGTAGGTACACCCAGGACTGGTTATTTACAACGAGATCTTCAGATACCGATTGTTACTCAGGAAATTAAGAGAATCGCAAGGAGACATGATTAGAAACAGAACATTCGGTTTTGGGGAACACAAAATACTCAATTAATTCATGAAACATAATTGCATCTACTAAAAACAACTGTATGGTGTGGTATTCATGCTGAAAACATCATTGGTCCCTATTTTTTTTGAAAATAACCAAGGTGTTACAGTTACTGTTACTACTGAACAGTACCAAGAGATGATTCGAAATTTTATTGTACCCAAAATGGAAGAGCAAGGACTAGATGACATCTGGTTTCAGCAAGATATATATAGCACACACATCTCGTTCAACAATTCAATTATTGAATGACATTTTTCCACGAAGACTAATTTCGCGAAGTGGCGATTGAGCATGGCTTACGGGGTTTCTAAACTCAAAAGTTTATGTGAATAAGCCCCAAATGATTCAACATCTTAAAGACAATATTCGTTACGAAATTGAAGCAATTCTTAAAAAAAGTCGAAAGTTGCATAGCGAATCGCGGGCACCATTTGGCCGATATAATTGTTCAGTCATAACGAAAAAAAAATTGTAAAGACCAAATAAACTTTTTATGAAAACCAAACTTACTTATCTTTTTTTTTTAGCAATGTTATAGGCAATCAAAATAGTAGCTGGACTTTTGCCCCCAAAAATGTAATAAGTTATAAAAAATATTCTTAAATTCTATTTTCGAATATTAGTTCCAAGTCCACATTTCCATATATTAAATATAATGGTGAATAATTTATGAAATCTGTTTTGTAACCGAACGTTTAAAGTTCGAATTATAGCAACATTCAGCGACCGATAATGTTAAAGAGATGACTAAATTTATTTCAATTCGAGACCATACCCAATAACTGTATAGTAGCCGTGTCGTATCCTACATTATTTTACGTAATATGGTTCAATTAGAATATAAATTTCTAATTACCATTTATAGGACGACAGTATTTTACTGACGTTATTATTAGATTTCTCGCTATGATGTAGCTGGATTAAAATATCACCCGGTTGTTATTAGGCTCCTTTAAAATGGTTTGTTCTTTTTGCGTTAGTAAAAGTTTGAAATATGCTCATTCTGTTTAATGGAAGAGGTGATTGGTTTACTCTTCGCTTAACCGCGGATATAATATTTCAAATAATCATTCATGCTGTTACATAAACTGGTTTAAATGTAATTAACTATAGTTTTATCAACAAATCGTTTATTTTAAGATTGATAATTACGAAATAATTTTTTTTTATAACATCTTTATTAGATAGGCTTAGTACAATCTTAATTTACAATTAATTTATTACTACATTTCCTATGTACTTGGATTAATTAACAAGCAAGAGGAGTGCGAGATAATAAATCAGTATGTATTCCTCAATTATAAAATTATAATTATTTACTAATTATGAACTTATAGCTATAGTTTACACTAAATGTATACACTTTATATAAGTTTGTATGGTTTTTTTCGCTTCAATCTCCTGACACCCTGCGCGCTGTCCAGCAGTTGTATTGCTTCCACGTTAGTATGATTTAGTAATCTTCTTTCGTGTTTCAAGGCGAAATCTTGGATAACTTCGCAAATCTATTTGATTTACAGGTCATCGTGCTGTTCTTCCTTGGTTACATAGCGATAGGCATTGGTAATCAATCGAAGAACCTTGTTTTGACAGCGTTGTATGACTAGTTGATTTGAATTTTTAGTGCAACCCTATATTTGCACCCCATAGGTCCAAATTGGCTTTATAAATGTATTATAGATCAACCTCTTTGATTTTAGATCAAGTTGAGAGTATTTTCTGACTAACCAGTATAGTTATTTTATTTGGGTTCTAATGTGTTTTGCTTTTTGTCTAACGTGATGCTTCCAATTTAATGTACCAAGATGGATTCCAAGTTTTTAGCTGATTCTGCTTGAGGAATCGGGCATCCATTGAGTGATATAATTAAGTTTTTATTATTTTGCCTCAATGAATAATTAACGTGGACAGATTTGGAGCTATTAAGTTGAATTTTCCAATCTTTCGTCCATTTGTAGATTTTGTTGACTGCCACTTGCACTTTTTCTGTTGCCCTAGACAGAGATATATCTTTTGCCATAATAATTGTGTCGTCAGCAAATATTCCAAGAAGTGTTTCTTTTGTTGTTGAAATGTCAGCAGTGTAGAGCAGATACAGGAGAGGTCCTAAGACGCTACCTACCAAATAGAAATAACATGAGTTATTAGGCCTATAAATTAGTTTTAAAGGATTTTTGAAAGTATATTTATTGTTAAGTATCAACAAGTGAAGCTCTGCTCAGACAGGTCATGATTCATATGTCGGAACAAATAGTAACCAGAAGAAGCAAAGTCTGGAGAATATGGCGTGTTGGGTATCACTTCCCATTTTTAATGTTTCCAAGTATGTTTTCACCGGTTTTCAAACATATATTCGATCGTTGATATGCTGAAGAATCCCCATTGAAGGTTTCGTTAGGTTTTAGCAGTTCATAGTATACCACACCAAGCTGAACACATCAAACACAGAGCAGTTACTTGAGATTAACTTTTTATCACCAGTAACAATATGATACAAAAAACTTTACCGATTTTGTTGTTGAAGTAGCATTTCATACATGACCGAACTTCTTTCAATGTCTTGGCTTCAACTCATACGGCACTAAATATCTGAGCTTTTGGACCATTCTTATATTCTTCAAGCGATTTCTAATGGTATCTTGTGTTACTCCCAACAGTTCTGCATATTTATCTTGCGTTTTGGGCGGCTCATCATTGAATAATGCATTCAAATCTTCGTCTTCAATTTTTTTAGCTGTTCAGAAGGCAGTCGTTTTTTTGTCTTTGGTGTCAAAATCACCATTCTTAAAATATCAAAATCAGTATTTACATGTTGAAATGGATGAAGCATGGTTTCCGTAAGCTCCACACATCGTTCTATGACCTCCAGCTTCCTTTCTCTTCAAATTCTAACAAGAAAAAGGAATTCTTCAAATTGAGGTGCTTAAAATTCATTATTTATTTCTGAGTAAACATATTTTTTGACAGAAAACTTGTCTCAATAACATTACAATATTAAGGTTGTAAGAGTAAGAGTCGAGTATGATTGATGATCACATTGATGATACTGATAATTGATGAAATATAGATTTCTGGTTCTGTATATATCTAATAGTTTTTAATTATTTAGATGTTTTTAATACATTTAAATTTTTGTAGCTATAATTATTGTTCATATGGGTTGACTTTTAGAAATATCTCAATATTACTTAAATAACTTATGAACTATTGTTAGTGGTGATTATTTTCAAAGCTCAATTTTTGAGATACAACGTGGTGCCATTTTGATTACCTATAACTTTGCTCAAAGAAAAGATGACTAAGTTTGGTTTTCATAAAAATTTTATTTGGTTTTTACATATTTTTTTCGTTATGATTGAAAAATTATATCGGCTAAATGGGGACCGCGATTCGCTATGCAACTTTCGGATGTTTTTAAGGCATTTTTCATGACATCCTACATCATCTGAGGCTTAATTTCTTCAATATCGTAACGAATATAGTCTTTAAGATGTTGAATCACTTGGGGCTTATTCGCATAAATTTGTAATTTTTAAAAATCCCATAAGAAAAAGTCTGGTGCTGTTAAATCCGGAGATCTGGCTGGCCATGCTAAATTGTCACTTCGCGAAATTAGTCTTCGTGGAAAAACTCCTTGATCAGGATCTCTCGGTAGCAATTTTTGAACTAATTGAATTTTGTACGTTAACATTTTCAAATTAGTTTTCAAAATTTGCCTTAAACTGCTTGCAGAAATGTGGACTCTGCAACACTATCTCGCACCAGAGCCACATTTTCAGCGTTACGAGACGTCCGTTGTCTTCCAGAACGAGGCTTGTCTGTTATCGTACCGTACTGTCGATAATTCATATGTAAACGATAAATTGTGGTTTTGTGAGGCACTGGACGATTAGGATATTTTTGACGGAATTTCCTCTGAGTGTCAATAACGGAACGATTATTTTGAATGAATATTGTCAATATCTTTGTTCGTTCTTTTGGCGTATATTTATCCATATTAAATTTGGACGTCTACACAACACAATGGTTAAAGTAAAACTGACCTAAACGGCACACAACCAAGATGGCGCGCAATAAAAATGGTAGCTGGACTTTTGCCCCACCTGTTATGTAAAAAGAACAAGTTTTGTGAAACTGAACTGTATTATAACAAAATCCTCTGAGACAATGGTAGAGCAGATCTTAGATGTTCATTAATTTTTGAGCAAAATTGAATATAGTTGATTTAGCCTTTTCTTATTAATATCAACCCACGGTTTTTGAGGATGTAGATAAACTGCTAGAAAATGCTGTCCTATGGCTTCTGCAGATTTTATTAATGCCATATGTAGATACTTTCAAAACATATTACAAAAGTATACCCACAATGGGTGAATGATGTTGAACAGTTGAAAATAATCCAATTTAGTATAATCCCTTAACATAATAAAGAGTCGTATATACTGATAATAAAGATTTATCCAACAAATATTAATAATTATGTTCGATTCCTAAAAACAATCAATAATAACAACGAATATTATATTTAATGATTCGGAGAATGTTGTTTTATGTATTTAGTTCTAATTAAATAAGAAGGAGAGCTTTAAATGAAACTGGGGCGTTTGCATTCATTAAAGTTCAAGTTGACATAGATAGACGTTACGTTTCATCATTTTTTTTCCTTCAAATAAACTTCGTTAC
Organism: Rhynchophorus ferrugineus; assembly: GCF_030347505.1. Taxonomy (NCBI): domain Eukaryota; kingdom Metazoa; phylum Arthropoda; class Insecta; order Coleoptera; family Curculionidae; genus Rhynchophorus; species Rhynchophorus ferrugineus. The sequence continues at coordinate 19,369,954 of NW_027472584.1, read as the reverse complement.
GAAAGATAATACACATATCTGATGAGTGTTGAGTAACATTAGCCATGATGATGTTTTAAGATCGTTAAGGTATTTTGACATGGCATTATATTTCGATCAATTTAAGCGTACGCGATTTTTTACAATAGAATCTACGAAATATTTGAATAGTTTTAGTCAAAGGGGTCAAGTATGTCCAAGAGAGTCGTAATCTGAAGTGAAGTTTCAAAGTAATTGTTTGCACGGCATATAATCCGAGCAACCTAGTTACTATCGTCATTTGTTATTAGCACCCACGTAGAAGATTGTTAGATATTATAATGGATTTTCGCTATAGCAAAAACTTGTATATCCCAAAGGTGCTTAAAGAGCAAGTTGATTTATTTTACCGCACAATGGCACAAAAGTCAGTTTTGTAACAGAAATAAATAACGTAGGCATAGAGTTTTTATCAAACGCATTATTGCGAAAACTCAACGATAAATCACCATCAGCTATTTCATTTCTCAATTTTGCGGATGATATGCTGTTTTAAAATCTACAACGTTAAAGTTATCTTAAAATCTACGTTTAAGATCAGAATTTGTGTATTACATATCGTTTGATATTTTAAATAGAAGCCGTTTCATTGTATCGCTATTTTTCTTGATATCTAAAATATACACGAATTTGTTTCCAATTTCCAATGTACTTAAAATACGAAGGTAGACGAAAATAATTCCTAAAACCCTTTTTCATTCCAGTATTTTTGATACAACTTTTAATACCCCTAATAAGCTTCTTCAGTTAATTGAATTTACTGAAGAATTACATGTAAGCACCTAATAATTTAGTCTTTCGTTTTTTACTGCATCAAAAATGTTCTATTTTATTTCAAAAGGTGTATTTACTTTATATATCATTTTATAAATAATATTACTTATAAAAATCATCATATTCTTGTCGAAATTTGTTGAAAAAATCTTCGGGTTTGACAGAAACATATGAAAAATGAAGAATTGAAGTGTTACTGGGTGAAGATCAGTGCCAAACACAAGAAAACGTCTGGAATCGCTAAATTTTGATGAATTTTGAAATAGACTAGTTCCAAATGTTTGAAAGTCACTGGAATGGTTACAAAGCAATGATATTAGATGTCCACAAGATATGTGGACATATTATAATAATTCAAAAAGAAAAATATCGTTTGTTAAACCCATCACCACATTATTCGAACGAAAATATACAGCTATCAATGGATAATAGTTTTATATATATTATATTAAAGTATTTGTTCAAACATTAGAGAACCAGGCATTAAAAGTTAAAGAATTTAATAATTCTTCACAGTTAAAACCTGCAACATCCCAAATATCTCTATGTTTGAGATCAAAATCAAAAAATTGAAAAAAATCACGAATTTGTTTCGAATTTCAGTGTGTCAAAATATAAAAAGATAAACGAAAATGGAAAAAAAAAAAAAGAATTATTAAATTATTAATTCCTTAAACACCTTCTTTGTTCCAATCTTTTTAAATATATTTATGAGCTCTTTAAACTCTTAATAAGCTCTTTAAATTGCTTTTCCCTCTTCCAAGTTTTAATTTCTGATAAAAATATTGAAATAATAATATATTAACAATATATAGTAATAATATAGGATAATAATATTGTTATACTTTATATATCTATATTTTGTTAAATTAAATATTGACAACAATTGTTGTCTCACTATACTTTTTTTTCATACTTTAAGAAAAAGTTTTTCTTATATTTTTTTAATAATTTCTTTGGGTACCTATAGGTCTTTATGGATTTTCTCATTTCTAACTTATCATGGGGACGTTAATAATGCTTTGAAGAACATTGTTTTGATACGTTTGGACCACACTGATACTGGATGTCTTTAACATTTTAACATTATAATATTGTATTGCATTTAGTCTCTGAAAATACTGACCTAATCCATACCTCATTAAAAGCACTGCCTGGCGTTGTTGTTGGCAATCAAAGTTTTTGTTAGTCAGAGTTAAAATCGCTAAAATAATTGAAATTACGTTTGAAAAGCAGATCCATCAGATCTGTGGAGGGAAAGTTTTTGGATTTTATATCATGACAAACAGAAAAACTCCCCTACTCTTTGACAGAAAATATATCTGGATATTTGAATATCTCTAGTCCCTTTTTTTGCAATATCAAAATTGTATAACTATTCATTTAACATCACTGTGACATATTTAAAATTAAGACATCAATTATATTTTGACCTCTATCATCAGTTGAATGCTAAATTAATGATGGGAAACCATTTTTTGTTTGTTTAAACTCAATATTGTTATGATATTACTATATATTATATAGAAATATATTAATAAAAATCAATTACTATATTATTATCTTTCGTTTATATTGCGGCAATATATAAAACTGACCTTTATTTATTTTAACTGACAGATATTCGTAATAGCAAAAGATAAAACTCACGAGACATAAACTGAGGTCAAATTTATGGTATCATAACATGATAGTATTTCTATGTAAGTCAGTGTATGTTGGTATTTGCTTCATTGAGAAACTCGCTTTAATATCATGTACGTAATAAAATTGAAATAACTTATATCAAAAAGCGACAACGTTTTCCGTTATTTAACCTATGAATGTATATTAAAGTTGCGTATGAGAATCTAAAGGACCTTGGGATGTTGCATTATCATTCTGTCAAAAGAACAGTTACGTTCATTCAAGCCTTTTTCCTTTACGGAAAAGTAATTAGCATACATAGACCGAACAATTTTTATTATACCTACACATTAAATTCGTTTTGAAGCAGGATCGTTGTTCAGGAATCATTTGCCGGAATGTAACGTGTTGCCTAAAGGTTTTCGTGTACGAATGTTTTTGTTTTAATGAATTACACATACATTTTTAACAATTACTATTATTCTGAATGAGGAAGAGATTGGTCCTAGCCTCTGGAACAAAATTATAGTTTTTTTTCTGATGATTTGAAAGCATATTAACTCGCTTTATTTTATAATAATTATGTTATGTTAAGTGATATATCAGTTTATTTTGCCTATGCTGGTGATATATCCATTTATTTTGCCTCTAAAGTTTCCTTTTTGTTGCAAATCTAATTTAAATAATTTATTATAGAAAACGGGGTTATTGATTATTTATTATCTTGAATATATTGGATGTTGCATTATTTCTCGCTATTTTGCTCTCTCTGTGAATATGAAGACTGTTCAATATTACTTACTATATTAAACATTTCCTATTTTATTTCTCAAAATATATTTGTAATATATATACATTTTTTCTTACAAAAATTATCGTATTCTTAAATTTATTGAAAAACCGCTCGGGCTTACCATAAACTTGTGAAAATGAAGAATTGAAGGTGTTACTGAACGGAGATTAGTGTCAAAAACAAAAAGAAGTTGGGGACGTTTTAAACATTGCTTAATCAACTACTATAAATATTTAAAGGCCACTGGAATTATCCAAAAGCAAGGAGATTGTATGCCAGATGAACTGGAGTCAGTAGAAATTGATAGGCGATTTTTTACGTCTAAAATATTACTTCTATACCAGAAAAGAGTTGTTGCTGCATGGTATTGTTATTGGCGACAAAAAGTGTATATACTACGGTAATTGAAAAGGAAAAAAGTCGTGTATCAAAGTCATTAATACTTCATTTTCAAATATACTCGAAAAATTATGGAAAAATTGAGTTTATATATAACTATTTACCTAAACATTGGAGGAAAAGACGTTAAAAATAGCCCAGTAATTCTTCACTGTTATTTTTTTAAACTTATAGAAAATGTGAGTACATTAGATTTGGTTCGAGGCAAAATATCTGAATGTCGAACAACACGCAACAATTTAATCCATTTTGAATTTGTGGTATTGCGGCTTGAGCCCAAAGCAAGAGCGCTTTCAAAATGTACGAAGTCACGTTTGACATCTTTTTTGCCTTTTTTTGAGGTCTTGATTGTGTTTCGTTCCTTGCGCATTTTAATTTCCTTAATCAATCATTGGCCTTAATGAACTTAAATTATCATCTCATTTCTTATCTTGTCACCTAAGGAGTTCGACTCTTCCGGGGATACGGTTTTGTTTTTGTTTCGAAGATTTCATTATACTTTGGGCTAATAACATATAATTAAAGGGGTCCCGCTTGTATTTGTAGGTTTAATTTTGATATGGTTCTATAATAATTGTTCACTATTACTTGTCACATCTATTATTTTGATATTTTTAGATTTTTGCAATTTTTTTTGGTATATGTGCTTTTAAATAACTATTTGTTCAGTTCATTTTTATCAAATATTACTTTTAAATGTATTTACAGTTATAGATGAACGCCTTATGGAATTTTTTAGGGTATGTCTTTATAAGCTTAAATACATTTAATAGTTACACTTGTAAATAAGTTATATAAACGTAATATAATCTTGTTTTTGGACACAAAACTGGAATATGTTTAAACAAATTTCCAATATTATCCAGATTTAAAATTCATTATTATATACAACCGTAACGCCATTTTAACGTTCTAAGAGAAAAAAATGTTCAAATAATTAGACAAAAAACACCATCAAAATTATAGATAATATTTGACTAACTGAACTTATTCATTCGATCTTGAGGCATCTAAAGTTGTTTTATCTGAGATCTGCATTTGTCATCTTACAACTTTTCCTGTCTAGCCTATAAATTCTCCAGTGTTTTTGTGTAATTAATACTAAGTAGCTGTGGATGAACCTTGATGCAAAACATATCAAAGAAGAAAAGGAAGGAACTAAAATTAAAATACAAAAAATGTATTGGTTATTTGGAAGCAGAAATCTCTCTCTCTATCAGTAATATACAAGCAAGTACTAAAACGTATATGCTGAGCTATGGAATTCAGTTTTTCGAGAAGTAATATTAAGATAACACAAATATATCAGAATAAGGTTCTGGGAAGTGTTGTGGATTCACCCAGATACTATAGGAATAATTAGTTATACCGAGACTTTCGGATTCCAACTGTCACAGAGGAAATTAAGGAAATTCCTAACAAAATATGAGGAAAACTCAACTCCCATGTAAACACAGAAGTGCTGCAATTATTGGACAATATTAAACTAGGACACAGACTCAAGAGAACCAAACGGTGTGATCGTGTGTATTGTGTAGTGAAGTACACTAAATAAAAATATATAGCATCCATGTCTGAGAATAAAGTGGAAGAATATTTTAGAGCACTCTGTTGTGGCATTTTATAAGTAATAATTGAATAATAGTAGCCCTAAAAATTTGAATGATCTTGGGAACAATGGGTTCTGAACCTCAAACCCCGTTTTAACATATAATGGTTAATCTCTGGAAATTTCCCGACATCTTAGAAGATTTTGTTACAGGCATGATTGAGATCAGAAAATCCAAACCTATGACGACCCAGTAAAGCTGCAGCCATTATACCATAACGTCGGCTAAAATGGTGATTTTTTTTGCTTTTGCATCTTATTCTTCAAAATTCACCAGAACAATAAATGGTGCAATATTATTATTGGCTAATGTCTATAAAAAATAATAAATTGGCAAGCTAGATAAATAATTGTACCATATTCGACAAGGGGTTTATTAAATTAAAAAAAACAATCTTGGAATTTTAATTGACTGTACCAATACAGATGTATGTATTTGGTGTTTAAAACAAGACCGAAAAGGTGTTATAAAATATTTGGTTCAATGATAACTCGTACTAAATTGAATAATAACCGATCAGTATTTACAAATAATTTTGTAACATTGAACGTTGCGTAAGTTTATATTTCAACCAAATCAAAAACTTCCTTGTATGTGCAATACTGGGTACAAACATCCTTTTAAAATATACCAAGTATCATTTTTTATATATATATATAAATTGTTTATTCCCACAGCCACACCTTATTACAGTTAATATATGAGTTACGTAAACTTGTACTGTCGTTTCGAACTAAAATAAATATATTTTTAAATAGGAAAATAACTGAGATGAAATGTACTTTGCATAATGATTCAGGTTCACTGGTTTGTGCCGTACGTAATAAATATCTACATTAATCTATTAGAGTAAAACAAGGTATGTATAGTAATGAATTTACTTGTAAATTAATTTATGTTCTATTTATTTGTTATTAGTCATTGCAACTGCCTATGGATGTTACTGGAAATACTTTCAAAATTACATCTAGTTTTAATACATTGTTATATACTGATGTACATAGAAAAATCGCGTAATTTGTTTATAACAATGAACATTTTTTAAAATATTTTTTTCTTTAATATATTTTAAAGTCTCGTTTTACCAACTATGGATTTATCTGGACTGGACCTACAGTTTAACGTGGGCTTCGAACTACGGTCCTCAGCATTAAGCCTACCGACTGGCGAGTGACCAGCTTTAGATATCATCCCAGAAGACACCCGGTCTTACCCAGCCTGGTTACTGGCGTGACTGGGATTATTTTCGGATTTTATACTCTTGATTAGGACAATCACAAATTTTAAACAATTACGAACATAAATTTACGACCATGCCCCAGCAGGATTCGAACCCGCGGCTATTGCAATAGTAGCAGGATCGTCGTAGCGCCTTTACCACTGCGCCACCGAGGCGGCTTAAAATATTTTAATGTCTCCTTGTTAGCAACGAGGGTTTATGTACACTGAATCTACAGTTTAACGTGGGTTCCGAACCACGGTCCTCAGCATTAAGCCTACCGACTAGCTAGTGATCAACTTAGAAATCATCCCAGAAGATATCCGGTCTTACCCAGCCTCATTACTGGCGTGACTGGGCTCATTTTCCTTGTCGGATTTTACACTCTTGCCTAGGACTATCAAAAACATACATTTACGACCATGCCCCAGCAGGATTCGAACCCGCGACTATCGCAACAGTTAATGGACCGTCCTGTCGCCTTTACCACTGCGCCAGCCAAGCCGGCAACGAACATTATGGTATGACAATTTATACGGTAATTAATCATGTTGGATTTACTTTAGATGGTGCTTTGATGAATACATTCATACTCCCGACACATTTCACTGATTTTAACCATGTTTTGTTTTGTGTTGTGTCGTAATTCAAGTGCTCCAAAATATTATAATATCAAACTGAGTTGACTAGTACCAGTTTCAGTGGAAATGTTTTAAAAACACCGACGATAATACTTTTTTACCATCATTTGTTACGTGTCTGGATCTTCGCTTCTTCTTCAGATTCAGAGCCAGGATTGATGATGATCTTATCCATAATTATGAAACGACGACCAAAATCTGTTTAATCCCTTCTTAAATCGCACTGATGCATTTTTGTTTCATTGGTAGTGAATTTTGAAACTAATTTTTGGTTATATTCCCATGAAAGATGAAATAATTAAACGATATTAGGTGCTTGCATGTATTTGATCAACGATACCTATTGGTGAAAATGCTAAGTATCAATGGAAACATCTGTTAAACAACTTAACCTAACTGTTAAATTCGATGACCTTGCGAATTCTCTACATAAAATCACAGTTTTACATTTAGTATTATAAGACCTGAATCCACATGAAGGATGTTCAAACAGTCCACCAACACTAAAAATCGTCCCAAATGTACAGGGTATGGTTTGGATCAAGTGACTGAAAGAAACTTACTTGAAGCCCTGGATATTTTCTAAGGCATAGTTAGCAATAGTTTTTGTTTCTTAAACCATTCTAATTAAAACCACATTCATCTTCATCCTAGATCCATTGCTACTTAAATAACTTAGTCATTAAACTCCTTGCTACATTCATAGAATTAGTAAACTTAATATTTCAAAATTGACACTCTGAAAGCCCCAATATTTTTTTGTAAATGTGAGGTTCATTACTCATGTTTTTGCCCTTATGTGAATTTTCAATTGTAACTCATCTCAGCTCAAACCTATATACATATACTACCATCTATTCAGATTAATGAACAAATATAGACACTTGAAGAAGTTTTATGCTATAGTTCACAAATAATATCATTTATTGAGGTGATTTTTACCTTGTTATATTTCAAATTATCATATAATGTCATAAGAAATGCCCAATGCCTATCAAGGTAACCTTTGAATAGCTAAGGCAAATTAAAAATACCAATAAACAATTTACAACAAAATTTTATAATAAATAAATAAAGAGCTAATCATAGTAATTATTATAGTTCGTTTGAATAAAATTTATTGTTATTTAATTTTAGTTCATAGTTCATAGTGATTGTTATTTGAATATTTACTAAGATAGTAATAAATGTAAACTATTATTGTTGTAAAGTCCATAAAATTCCATTATAAAAGCTTCCTGTTTGCCAGCACTCTTCCTTCGAAACATAAATAGTAACAAAATAAATTCGGTATTAACAAAAAAAAGCACCCAACGAAAGCCAAGGGTAAGAGATACAATGATTTTTAATTTAGGAAACATTAACATACAATTTTATGGATTTTATCATGGTATAAGCGTAGAAAAAGACCTCGCATTATCCCCCTAAATACGCTTAATAATGACAGGAACCTACCCTGCACCTTTTATTAACAGTAGCCGCAGAGTTAAAAGTTTTTTACGGTCCCTTTACCACTAACTGATTTCATATTAGCGAAGGAACTCGTAAATTTTAATACTGTGCTCTGGCTTTTGTCACGTTACAAACTTTTTAAGAAAATGTTAGATTTATAGTCCTTATTACGTCGTTAAGATTCTTTGTTTTTATGAACAGATTTGGACCCCCCTTTTAACCTTATATATTCGGTGGTATTGGATTCTATCTACATCTATAGTTATTACTTAATACAATCATTTTAAATCTTGGTTAATGAAATCCTGTGCACGCGCCTATCTCTAATCCATCTTAAACTTTACTGTATATTAGTTTTCATTAACAGTATAAATATTAAGCAAAACTAACAGCTGAACTAAATTTTTATTACCCACAAATTATCATATCATATCATAAAAACACTAACTAAATTCAATAAATATATAAATACATTTTATGATAATAATTAAAAAAAGTACAGTTACAGTATTAATATATTATTTCTATATCATAACGCGTCACTTCCACTTTTAACAGGTCAACAGAAATGTCTCCACTCTGATACATAGATGGCCCTACTTGAATTAAATCCATAGGTTTTTTAGTTAGCCCTAACACTCAAAAGATGCGTGTATAAATTTGACAGCTGTCGGATCATTAGTTTGTGAATTATAGCATTTTGAGTGAAGCAACTTTTGTTATTGTGAAAAATAAGGATAAAAAGGAATTTCGCGTGTTGATAAAATATTGCTTTTTGAAGGGAAAAATACAGTTAAAGCAAAAGCTTGGCTTGATGCCATGTTTCCGGACACTGCCCCAGGAAAATCAACCATCAAGGATTGGTATGCCAAGTTTCGACTTGGTGAAATGAGCACCGAAGACGATGAACACAGCGGACGCCCAAAAGAGGTTGTTACCGACGAAAACATTTAAAAAAAATCACAAAATGATTTTGAATGACCGTAAGTTGAAACTGAGTGAAATAGCAGACACTTTAAAGATATCAACTGAACGTGTACATCATATTATTCAGGAATATTTGGGTATGAGAAAGCTCTGTGCAAAGTAGGTGCCGCGTGAGCTCACTTTTGACCAAAAACAACGACGAGTTGATTCACAGCAGTGTTTGAAGATGATCAAGCGTAATAAACCCGAGTTTTTCCATCGATATGTGACAATAGATGAAACATAGCTCCATCATTTCACTCCGAAGTCCAATCGACAGTCATTCGAGTGGACTGCACACGATGAACTCACTCCAAACCGTGGGAAAACGCAACAGTCGGCTGGCAAGGTTATGGCGTCTGTATTTTGAGATGCGCAAGGAATAATTTTTATTGACTATCTTGAAAAAGGAAGGACCATCAACAGCGACTATTACATAGCGTTATTGGGCCGTTTGAAAGACGAAATCGCCGAAAAACGGCCGCATTTGAAGAAAAAGAAAGTGTTGCTTCACCAAGACAATGCATCGTGTCACAAGTCAATGAAAACGATGGCAAAAATCCATTAAATGGGCCTCAAATTGCTTCCTCATCCACCGTATTCTCCAGATCTGGCCCCTAGCTACTATTTCATGTTCTCAGATATTAAAAGAATAATGCTCGCTGGGAAGAAAATTTCGTCGAATGAATCGATCATCGATCACCTCGCTGAAACCCAGGCCTATTTTGAAGCAAATGACAAATTGTACTACAAAAATGGTATTGAAAAGTTGAAGGGTCGCTATAATCAGTGTGTCACCCTTGAAAGGAATTATGGTGAATAAAAAAAAACAATTTTGCCAAAAAAATTTGTTTTATTATGGTAGGCCGGGAACTTTTCAATTGACCTGTTAAGCACCGAATATAAACAAACCAGTGGTTTATTCTTTGTTTTTTTGGCGGTGTATACTTCAATCGAGGCTGTGGGATGGTGAATGTTGAGTATAACCCATCATTCAAGTAGCCGGGGTAAGGAAAGTTTGCCATTTTATAATCGAGATTAATATAATCCTAATTTGAATAAAAATTTTATGTCTAGAAAGGCCGTTGACTAATTCAGTACCTTAAAAAGCCCTCTGAAAAATCCGAAAGCGGCGAACGGTGCCTTGAGTCCTGCTATTTTAAGGGCCGCTTTTGAAAAGCAGGAATGCCCATTAAAGCAGCAGCATCTATTTATCTTTTTATGCGCAATTACTGGATTCGTAAATGACTAATTACTTGGCCACAACTGTTCTACAGAGGAAAACTTTCCGCAACCCTTAAAGACGATACGATTTATGGCCCTAATTTTTTGACATAAAATCTATATAACTTTTTTTTTCTCTCTTCATTTTCTTCGTCCTCTTTACGTCAAGACCCCGGCGAACCTTACGGCAACGCTTTTTGTGTAATAAATTTTGCTTTCCAATCAATTATCTGTTCATAAATTATCAACGAATACATTAAATTATGCAATTTATAATTTATACTATTGCTGACAGCGCATTGCTGTAAATATTAACAACAATATATCGATTTATTATACAATTAAATCACCTTCTATATGCATTAATATTGTGAATTAATTTTGAGGATTTTTTGTACGTTCAAGGCTTTATTATTATTCATAATCAATATTCGTTTATCTATTCACTACTTTCTTTCCATTTTTCCAGTGTTTTTCCATTTAATTTTCCTTCTTTCTTCGTTAATTCTTTCGTTGTTTCTGCAGCCATCACTTTCGCTATCATTGATGATCATTTCGTGTTCAGTGTCAACTGTATTGACATCTTCATTTCTAAAACCGCAATACCAATATTTACAGGTTTTTATTTACGAAGAATATTCACAGTGTAAAATTTCCAATAAGTCTGATTGACTCAACCGTAGTGTTGAGAACTATCGACTGAATTCGACTATCGACTTGCAGTGGACTGTTTTCAGTCGCTATTTTCGGCCCGACTGATTTTGTTACTATTTACTATCGACTGTTTCGGTCGTATTTTTAGTTACTATTTTAGGTTCTGCTTGTTTGGCTTTGTCGTCCTAGCCGTGACCTTGCCATTACTCTCTCGATTTTTGTTAAAACATGTTTCCGTTCAATAATAAATAAAGCATTTGTATCATTTCATTCAGATAATTTTTAATTATGTCATGGATAATTTTTTTTTCTATGATTAGGTATATGTTTAATTTTTATATAGTATTTATGGTCATTGTACATCTTTAGGTTTTAGGTTTTGTTTAAGTTCTATTGTAATGTCTATATTTTATATAGTATATTATTTAAAAATAGCAATTAATACATTAAAATACAATAAAACATTTGTGGGGTATTATTCTATGCCATAGAAAAATTCCATTCCCTTTTACAGATTCGCAGAACATTGAAATCTAGAAGTAATTCTACGTCCATTAAAATTAAATTATGAATTGCATGTTAAGTATTATTATAATAGTATTCAGTAATTATTTTTTTCCTTTTCTTTCTTAAATTCAGTTCCTGGAGATATTTATACATCTCCGTCTCGCCTATACTACCGTTGGAAAATATAAGCACATATAAAATAACTGCCCCAAGCAATTATCTCCATCCTTTCCTCTCTCACAATTTATACAGGAAAGGATTCGTACATCTTCGTCTGACATCACGAATTGAAAAAAACAGTCAAACCCTGCATTTGACTGAAAATAGTAATTACTATTTTCAGTCGCTAGTTTTTTGACTATCGACTGTTTCTATCCTTTTCAGTCGATAGTTCCCAACGATATATTTTATATTTAGAATTGGGATTGGTATAGATAGCTGATATCCATATAGTTTATATTATAATCTATATAGTCACTAACTTCTGGTATCAATCTGGAATGAAATGTAAATCCTGTTAATGAATGTTGTTTATAACCATGGTAATTTACCGGAAACTATAATATTTATTGAGTTTTAGATTAGATTATATTACACATAAGGAAATCATGCACTTTTTTTTCAATTTCGTGAATGCAACATTGAGTTTTCTTCTTCTTCAGTAGATGGGAGGTTGTTAACATTTATTTCAAATACCACATGTACCGGAAAGTAATTACCGGTTTTCCTAACAGACGCTATTAGGTTTAAGTACGCAATATTATAACTTGGCACATATGTTATTTTATTCTACTAATATCAAACTTCAAAGCTATTTATGCTATATTTTGCGAAAGTAATACCGTCATAGATTTATATCTCTTTGAAAATGTCAAGTTTCGTGCCTGAAAACCTGCATTTGTGGCACGTATTATTTTTCTTATTCAATCAAATAAAAACGCCTCTAAATGTGATCATTTATTGATATAAAAGTTGGTGAGCATACTCTAACATTAAAGACATGTGAGGCGTGCTTTCGATGTGCAAAAGAAAGAACGTTCTGGTAGATGGGAAACGTTTAAAGATGCGAAACTGCAAGAGTTATAGGATGAAGACCGAATACAAACTCAAAAATAATTGGAAAAAGCATTAAATGCGGTCCATGAAATGATTAGCAACCGATTACGAGCAATGAGGAAACTCCAAAAGGTGGGAAAATGGGTGCCACATCAACTGAATGACAGGCAAATGGAAAATCGAAAAATCTTCTATGAAATGCTGTTTCAATGGTATGAATGGAAACCATTTCTGCATTGAATAAAGACGGGCGAAGAAAAGTGGATTTATTTTGAAAACTTTAAACTCAAATAATCATGGTTATCACCTGGAGAAGCTGGCCGATCGACTCCAAGGCCAAATCATTCTGGTAGCAAGACAATGATCTGTATTTGGTGGGACCAGAGTGGCGTAGTATATTACCAACTATTAAAATTAGGAGAAACAGTTAATAGTGATCGCTACCGACACGAAATAATCAATTTGAACCACGCATTGATTGAAAAACCTGCAGAATGGGCTCGAAGACACACACAGCACGATAACGCGTCATATCATAAAGCAGAATCGGTCAAAGAAGGGTTTAAAGCACTTGGATACTATCGTACTCGCTGTACTCTCCAAACCTTGCCCCGTCCGACCATCAACTTTTCACATCAATGGCACACGAGCTTGCAGAACAGCAATTCGCCAATTTAGAGGAAGTTTAAAAAATAGCTCGATGAATGGTTTTGCTCCAAGAACAAACAGTTTTTTTTGGGACGGTATCCATAAATTGCCTGAAAAATGGGTAAGATGTATATGAAAATTTTGAACTGTCATTATTTTTTGGAATATGTGTTATCGGATAGTGCTCTATTTTTTATAACCCTAAATATTTTAATTGTTTTTTTTTGTATATATTTTAAATCTAAAACAGTAAAATGGATGAATCGTGTCTTTTGAATTACACTAATTGAACCATAAAAACTAAATATACAACAAAAAATAACGCTCTTCGATAAATTACCGTCGATATATTAAGTCGAGATGAAAAAAACTTTGTCAACTGTCAACTAGCGTCTTTTGAAAAGGTCATGCATTCCTGACACATAATAACTAAAGAGGACATAAGAAACCATTACGATAACAATCATGATTTTCTAAAATTTCTGATCACCTGCCGAGCATAAACATTAATGTGACAGCTGTCAATAGCAGCAAGTTTACTTCGCGGGTAATTCATAATATATCCAGCTTTGTTCACATTTGACTTTCTCCTCTATGGTTTTGTTTATGTTTCTCGTGATTTAACAATAGCCAGGTCAATTATTTATGAACGTTGCAGATCGATATTAGATTATCTTTTAAACACACTGCATCTGTCAGTATGTATATATGTTATTTCATAAAATATACGTAGCTTATAATGATTATTATTATGTATTATTAAATGTTTACAAGATTTCAATGGATCTTTTATATTAATTCGGTTATATAGTAAAGATATATTAAGTTATACGTTATTTTATTTCATTTTAAATAAATTCCTGCTAGTCTTGGAGATTTAGACATATTTAAAGAGTTCTTATTTTATTTAAATTAGTATATGTACTAAATACTATGGTATTTATTTCTAACATATTCGATATTTATAATATTTACCCAATATTTCAGGTAACTAGATTGATATTTTCCTCAACATACATCAATTGTTTGCGCTTGGGAAAAAGTAATTTCGTTTTTTTCGAATAAACAGTGGATTTCGGTTTATGTCTCAACTTTTTTTTTATTAATTACATCTTACACTAGATATGCTTAGTACAATCTTAATTTACAAATTTATTTATTATTACTGTTCTGTTGTACTTATATTAATACACAAGCAAGGCGAGTACGGGATTAATACATCAGTATGTATTTCCCAGAATATCTTTAAAATAACAGATTCTAAAGCAATTTAACATTGATTTTCGTTTTTTCCGCCTTAAAATACGTATATTTTGAGAGTTTGAGCTTTATCCGAAAGGTAAGAAATATTGGCACTTCTCCCATACGTATAGTGGTGAAAGTTTGTGATTTTTTATCATTTTCAATGTTTTTTATATCATTCCTGTTAAAATAATGTTAAACTAATGAAAATTGCAGGGAGTGTAAAGAATTTTGTGTTGAATCGAATGGCAGTATAATAATTTTTATCTAACCTTTAGAGTTATTAAATGAATAATACATTTTGAAAAAAATCCTGTTCTGCTTATGTCACATATTTCCAAAACCATAAATTTTAAAGCAATTCGCCATGGATTCTCGTGTCTTTCACCCAAAATTACATGTATTACTTTTTCTACGACTATATCGTGAAAATTAGTAGAATTTTTGCTGTCATTTCCGTTCATGTAGTGGCAAGTTAATGAAAATGCCAGATATTGTAAATAATTTCACGTTATATTATAAGCTCTCAGTTAGTAAAAAAGAGTCTCTAATATATCGTTAAAATCCAAATTTTAAAAATTGTTAAAACGTGCGTCCTAAATTGTTATACGTGCGGTTATAAATTTTGAAATTGAAAGTGGATATTCAAACATAAACAAACATAATACTAAAAAAATAAATTCTTCTGTTAAAAGGTATGAAGAAAGAATTACAGTTCAACAGAATTTTACTAGTTTACTTGGTCCTTTTGTGAGTGTGCATTTCTGGGTAAATCTTTTACAATGATGATGACTCCGAGCATTTTGATGATAAAAAATTGATAAAATAGACTTGTATTAGTTATTTGTCTTAATTGGAATTGTAATATTGTCTGTATATAAAGTGCGAATATACATGCATCATTATAAAATATAACAATGTGTAAATATTTATTTTAATCGAGGTAATTTAAAAATATGTTTCAAAATATCTAATTTTGGAACTATAAACAATAAATGACGGAAATCTCCCTTGACTAAATGTTTTAAAATAGCGATTACTGAAAAAAATAACAGGACAACGAAAGACGACTACCTGTTATAAGCTGCAAAACCCCGTATTTTATTCCTTATATAAAAAAAACATAACTATTAATATACATATTTCGTTTTAACGGTCAATGCTCCAGAAATTCTAGCAGCCGAGAGATTTTGTCACCCATATCAGAGCGACAAAGGTCTAGCGGTTGTTTTATGATCTAAAAACCAGTTTTACAAGTGTAAAAACACTAATTTATTTCTAGATTTTTACATAGACCATTAAATAATTATTTATTGGAGACATTTATATTATTAGAAATGAAAAATCTTTGAAAGTGCCGCACCTATCGACAGATTTAATGTCACCAATAAAAGATCTGTCTTTCGGCATAGATTAAATTTAAATTGCATAATTTAAGTTAATGTATTTGTAAGTAATTTATTGAGGGATAATTGATTGGAAAGTGGAATTTATTATACAAAAAGCTTCTGTTAATGTGCTATTTATTTTTTTACGACTTATTGATCTTATAATGAGTAAATTAACTTTTGTATAGGTTTGATATTAGAGATTAATTCGGCGTACGATCTATGTTTGCATTATAAGCGGATATAGATAATTTTAATTCATTTACGACCTTTCGTCTTCTTCCTCTCTTATTTTATCAACCATTTAAGTTACGTTCTAAATTATTTAATGTGCGTTTTTAACATAATTGCTATTTTAATTTGATTTAACACTAAATAAGATTAGTAATTAGTAATTAAAGTGACAATAAAACTATAAAATATGAATTATAACCGTGCAGAAATCTTTTTGAATTTTATATATTTAAATACAATTAAATTTAAATATGTTTTTTATTACATTTACATTATATATTTTTTATCATACATTAAATATATTTAGCACAAACTTCTATTAAAATTTAATTAATTATTATTGCTCTATTGTACCTGCATCAATACAAAAGCAAAAAGTGTTGGCAATAAATACACTTATATAGTAACACTTATACAATATAAAATTTTGTGTGGTTTGGTTCACTTCAATATTCTGATATCATTAGCATTGTCCAGTAGCTGTATTGCTTCCATGTTGCTGTGATTTAGTAATCTTATTCCATGTTTTATGGCAAAATCGTGGATAACTTCATAAAATTTGATTTCGAGGTTATCGTGCAGTTCTTAGCTGGTTACGCTGCGTTGGTTGAGTCTGATAAACCAATCTCTTTGGAAAACTTGGGAGGATCTGCCGACTAACCAGTACTATATCTTGATTTTGACTTTAATCTCCTTTAACATGGTGTTATTTGTATAAACGAATAAATAAATAAATTAGGAATATTCAATATATTTGATTCAACAGATACGTAGAAAAAAAGTTCCAAACATATCAAGAATAAAAAAAGTTGGTTTTTGTTTATAAAAAATGCTTTGGTCAGTTAAGTATATACTGGTAGTACAAAGCAAGAAAAAAATCATGGCAAAACGTTATTAACTGTAGTTAATGCGTTTGAACTTAGAGATGAATGATAAATCGTCCTATATAAGTCCTATATATCTATAAATGTATTTATACTTACGAAAAACATTTTTTTTAATGTGCAGAAAAACTAGACACCAGAAAAAAATATAAAAAGAAGAAAATATATTAGTCAGAGATTTATTAAAATAATTATGATATATGTAGATTTATATATGTTCTTAACACATTTAACGGAACCGTAGTCAAAAAAGTCCACCAGTAGTTGTTATTGGGAATGCTACTGGTTTTATTATTAGCCAATATTAAAATTATATGTTGTCATGCCGAACTAAAAAAATTATTACAAAACGCGACATATTTTTTCTAATATATATTTTTAAATGTAAATTAAATTTATATATAATTTTATGTACGACTATAGGCAGTTACAAAAAAAACTGGTCCATCCTGGCGCAAAACAGTCGAATATCGCGATGGCACAAGAACAAGTTGTTGCATAACAAAGGATCCTAAATGAGTGACATTAATTGAAAAATTGTAACTAAATTTGGTAGTGGATTTTGGCTTGAATCTAGGTCTTCGACGCTGAATCTGATGATGCCAATTATGTCATACATGGTCAAATAACAGGCAGTAGATTTTTTTTCATCTCTTAATGTCCGTTACTATAATTGATTTTAAATGACTCAAGATATATGACAAGATCTTGTTTAATCATATGAGATTAAATTAAATCGTTTTACAGACCTGCAAAAAATATTTCTAAGAAGTTTTTAAAATGATTTGGCTAAAAATACAATTTTGGTCAATTTTATTGTTATTAACATTTCGTTAAAAAAAATGTTTTAATTGATGTAATAAGTTAAATATAGTGTCCTACCAACAGACTTTGATTCAATGCAAATATCTACGCCACTGGTTGGTATTGGTGAGTGGCTCAGTGACCCTTACGGAAAAATCTTGTAATCTGTTGGTAGTACATACACGAAATTTACTCCTAATTATCTTTCCATAATTCTCTTCTGCCTTTACGCATTATAAGTGTGCAACGAACTGTATTTTTAGTGCATCATAAAATGGTGAATAGTTTTACTGCAAAATTAAGAATTATAAGACATAAAATTATATATTTCATGTATTTAAAACGGCCAATTAAACATTTATTTTACTCTTTATTAAAAGAAATACAAAAAATGCCAGTTTATTATTATAAGGAACTTTGTACTTTTGTGTATTTCTTTAATTTTGTATCAATTCTTGGTAATTTCTAATTTTTTGAAAAGTTTTAATTTATGATAAAATACTGGTTAGAATAATAGTCAAACATAAGAAATGATCATGTGAAATAGTACTTGAACATTTAATGCCTGTTATTCAAATACTATGTGTTTTAATATTTGGATTCGATATAGGTTCACAGATTCACTTCATTCAATGTTATATAAACAGCATTAGAAGAAGAAAACATTTGTTCTTCAATACTTTTAGATGTTGTTCAAACTTTCGATAAAATTTGGTATGCTGTTTTAAGGCAGAATATTCAAATGTTTCTCCCTGACCAATATGCAAAAATTTCAGTCATATATAACTGACCAGCATCACGTTCGACAAAAAGCAAAACACATTAGAACCAAAATAAAACAACTATACTGGTTAGTCGGAAGATATTCTCAACTTGATCTAAAATCAAAGAGGTTGATCTATAATACAATTATAAAGGCAATTTGGACCTATAGGGTGCAAATATGGGGTTGCGTTAAAAATTCAAATCAGTTAGTCATACAGCGCTGTCAAAACAAGGTTCTTCGATTGATTACTAATGCCTATCGCTATGTAACTAATGAAGAACTGCTCGATGACCTGGAAATCAAATGGATTTGCGAAGTTGTGCAGGATTTCGCTTTAAAACACGAAAGAAGATTACTAAATCATACTAACGTGGAAGCAATACAACTGCTGGACAGCGCGCAGGATGTCAGGAGATTAAAACGAACAAAACCATACGAACTTGTGTGAACATTTAGTGTGTAATATTAGTGTAAACTATAGCTATAACTTAATAATTAATAAATAATTATAATTTTATAATTGAGGAATACATACTGATGTATTTTCTCGCACTCGTCTTGCTTGTAGTAAGTAGTAGTAGTAATAAATTAATTAATTGTAAATTAAGATTGTACTAAGCGTATCTAATAAAGATGTTACAATATATATACATATATATATATATATATATATATATATATATATATATATATATATATATATATATATATATATATATATATATATATATATATATATATAAATTTTAAAAGAAATGTCATTTGGATTCGATATAGGTTCACAGATTCACTTCACTCAATGTTATATAAACAGCATTAGAAGAAGAAAACATTTGTTCTTCAATACTTTTAGATGTTGTTCAAACTTTCGATAAAATTTGGTATGCTGTTTTAAGGCAGAATATTCAAATGTTTCTCCCTGACCAATATGCAAAAATTTCAGTCATATATAACTGACCAGCATCACGTTCGACAAAAAGCAAAACACATTAGAACCAAAATAAAACAACTATACTGGTTAGTCGGAAGATATTCTCAACTTGATCTAAAATCAAAGAGGTTGATCTATAATACAATTATAAAGCCAATTTGGACCTATGGGGGGCAAATATGGGGTTGCATTAAAAATTCAAATCAGTTAGTCATACAGCGCTGTCAAAACAAGGTTCTTCGATTGATTACTAATGCCTATCGCTATGTAACCAATGAAGAACTGCTCGATGACCTGGAAATCAAATGGATTTGCGAAGTTGTGCAGGATTTCGCTTTAAAACACGAAAGAAGATTACTAAATCATACTAACGTGGAAGCAATACAACTGCTGGACAGTGCGCAGGATGTCAGGAGATTAAAACGAACAAAACCGTACGAACTTGTGTGAACATTTAGTGTGTAATATTAGTGTAAACTATAGCTATAACTTAATAATTAATAAATAATTATAATTTTATAATTGAGGAATACATACTGATGTATTTTCTCGCACTCGTCTTGCTTAGAGTAAGTAGTAGTAGTAATAAATTAATTAATTGTAAATTAAGATTGTACTAAGCGTATCTAATAAAGATGTTGCAATATATATACATAATATGCAATATATAAAATGCTGTACAGATGGCGCATAAAATGAATCAAACAAAACATGTTCCCTATTTTTTAAAATAGAAATTCAATGAGTGAATTTTATATTAAAGAAAAAATTAGCAGAACTAAAACAGCAATTTTGATCATAAAATGTGATAAAACAAGAACTAAAATTTGTAAGTTAAAATTTAATATTAAATGTTGTAACACGACAATATAATCTGAAAAGATTCCTTTCCGTGTATTTGTCAAGCTTAACAACATCAAATACCCGAAGATAAGTGTGATCCATTAAAAAGATTTTTGTTTTAATTAAAACTGAGTATCGTTTTGAGAACGGCTGAAGAGAAAAAAATCTGGAGGCAGCTGAACGAAAAAAATTTGTCTTGTTGAGTCGAGAAAGAAATTGCGGCGAGGGGGGTAGTGGAACATTTAAGATATTTAAAAGGCTAATCCCAGTGTTGCGGTTAATTTTTTGAATTAATTAGCGAAATAAATTGTAACCGAACGAGATTTTAATGACAAAAAATTAAAATTGTCACAGATGCGGATGTATAAATTGATAATTCCGAAGATATACGGCCCTTGTTAAACGGTGCCCTTTAATTACAACTATGGCTCCGAGGGGAGAGTGAAAAGATGGATTGGGACGATGCGTCGAAAGAAATTACGGACTTTTATTTATGCCAGAATTTCGGTCGTATAATTTCGCATCTTACGATGTTAAGAAATAATTTAACAAATATTTTTTACTGGAGGATCTTTCTGTATTTGTTTGTGCTTTATATTATAATTATATCAAGTAACTGAATATATTTTCGTCGAAGTGACTTGACATTTTAACCAGATTATCTGTGGAAATATTTAGGGTATTAATAATTTCACCTGCAATAAATAATTCATGGTTTAAGCTCAAAACTGATAGGTAAAACTTAAACAGCTACCAGTTTAGATATATTAAAAACCTTAGGTACGTCCACACAAATAGAATAGTAATTAGACACAACATATATCGATTTTTTTCGGAAAATCTATGTGTTCCAGTTACATATAGCCATAACGCCATTTTGTGCCGTAAATTTATATAGAAAATAATTTTATATATCTATATATAATAGTTTTCAAGAAAAACAACAATTTTTCAGTGTCAAGGTAATAAAGACGCTTAAATCTGGATACACCAGAAAAGCCAATGATAAAATAATTCCCCTTTCATGCTTCTATAAAAAATATTGATATTTTCCTTTTCTGTATTTCAGTTTGTTAAAATGTAGTAATATTGCATTATTAAATAAATTAGATTTGCAACTACAAATTTGTTTGTGTAAGTGAAATATTTTATTGTATGGATATTTTGTCAGATATGTTGTATATTGATATGACGTGATTTTCATGATATAACTATAGGGTTCAGTAAATTCTGAAGCCAGCATGTATGTAAAATACTTAATTCTTGATATACCATGAAATCTATCGATAAAATTGTTCCAGATCAATTCTGGATCATCATAAATTATTATGGTGCATCTATATAAAATAAGTCAATTTTTTCTTTTAGGTTTTATTTAATATATTTTATACTTTCATTGCAATATCAGTATTAGTTTTTTGAGTATTAATTCTTCGCATAATTTAATTTTATCGATATTTTATGACATTTTTTTGGGTACATAGTGGATTATTACAATATTGATGACAGAATATTGTTTGTGTTTGATTTCTTCAAAATAATATGATTTATATAAGAATTTGTCTAGAAATATATCTAATTCATATAGCCCTTGAAAAAAAATCTAATTATTATTTATTATTAAGTGTTTTATTTAAATGTAGTCGTTATAACATTGAAATTTGGTCTTGTTACTATTTATTTATAGATATCGTTAAATTTCATTTGTTTTGTACTGGAAAGTACGCTTGTAATATATCCGGTTCGCGTTTATTATGGAACATTGAAATTTGAAGAAATTGCAATTTTTTCGTCATTTACACAAACAGTATTATCTATAGAATTTTCCCCATAATATTGGCATACTTGTTGTTCTAAAATTCACGTAGGTTTAATTCATTTTGTGTAGATTTTGACTCTTCCAGTATATTCTATGATTCTTCTTTTAATGTATTTCCTCAAAAAAATATTAAGTTTTAAATATATTCGTTTTAACATGTATTTATTACATTGTTACTAGTCGTTGCCGACTAATCTACAATTTGTTTTTACAATAATTTTAATCTAGGTATATATCTAAGAGATCCTATCGGCCCTATCTTAGTCTCTGGTGTAATAATGTTGATGTATTAACTCTGTAGTGTTGTTTTTCTATTAAATGGACCTCACTACACTACACTAGATAATATTAAATGGTTTGATTCTTTAGAGTCTGTGTCCTGTTGTGGTATTATCCAAGAATGGTATCATTTCGATATTGATCATTCATTTCGATCTTCTAATTTTCTTAATTTCCTGAGTGACAGTCGGTATCTGAAGGCCTCGGTGCTTCTCAGAACTTTGTTCTGGAAAACTTGTATTGTATTTATATTAGTTTTTGGCGGAATATCCTTATAATTGAATTTCGTATGTCTACACATATTTCAATATTGGCTTCTTTAATTGCAATTTATAATTTTTTTTTATTATTTAATTATTAAAATCGTTTCGGATCCATCGGCCCTATCTCAGTCTCTGGTGAAATAATGTTTATGCATGTCACTGCTGTATTTTTTATTATATGCACCTCACTACATAACACTACAGAAGATCAGATGGTTTGATTCTTTTGAGTCTGTGTCCTGTGTTGGTATCCAAACGCTGCAAAACTTCAATATTCTCATGAGAATGGAGTCTTTCCTCATGTCCCCTTGCATTTATCTTGATTTCGTGACTATGTGTGGGTATCTGAAGGTCTAGATGTAGGTAATCTGTCCTATAATATTTGGGTGCATCTACAATACCTCTCAGGACTTTGTTTTGAAAAATTTGTATTTTATTTATGTCACTCTTTGCAGAACATCACCATAATTGAACTCCGTATGTCCATATAGGTTTCAATATTTGCTTATATAATAACAATTTATTATGTACTGATAGTTGTGGTTTTCTTCCAATTAAACAGTACATTTTCCTATATTTCAATTCTAGTTCTTTTCTTTTTTTCTTTATATGTTCCTTCCACCGAAGTTTTGCATCAAGATTCATTCCGAGATATTTAGCGTTATTGCTATATGGAATGATAGTATTATTTAATGTTATTGGTGCTTGTACGGTTTGTTTTAGGCGAACTGCACATGTATAGATTTACTTTCATTAATTTTAATTTTCCATTCTTGTGACCAATTATTTATATTGTCACTTGCCTGTTGTAATTTTCGTGAAGCTTCTTCACTATTGTCTTACTATTCTCCATTTGTGGTATATCACAAGTCAAGTGTAGATAAAGCATTGGTCCGAGTACACTTGCTTGTGGTACACCTGCTTTAGCTTCTTTTATTGTAGAGTAAGGTTATTCTAGTTTGACTTGAGCCTTCAGCCAAACCTTATCGAAGGCTTCTACTAGATCTAAGAATATAGCTGAGCATAGTTTTTACTCTCGCAATTTATAATGTACTGATAATTGTGATTTTCTTCCAATTAGCCAACACATTTTCCAATATTTTAACTCCATTTCTTTCCTTTCCTTTTTAACCGTGTCTCTTCCAGTGATGTTTTGTATCAAACTTTATTCCGGGATACTTAGCGGATATAGAATTATAGCATTATTTATTGTTATTGAAGCTTGTGCGGTTTGATTAAGCGTGCATTTGAATCACATATTTTGTACCTTTTATCGCTTTTGATGTCCAAGCTATGAAGCGTTGAACATTGTCTTAAACAGGAAAAATAAAGTTTCAATTGAGATCTTTGATGGTGATAAAATATAGTTATTCGATGGATTACGATATGAAGATACTGCATCTATTTCAAAACGTCTCAGAATTAATTCATAGCCCTATATATTTCATTATAGAAAATTAAAATGTTAAAATTCCAAAAAATTTTCAACAAAATGATATAAGTGATCATTTAAAACAATATCGAATCCGTGGGATCTTTTTTTCAAATGAATAAACAAGCGCTCTATACAATTACATAATGGATTGACATATTTTACGTTCCGTATAAGAATCGTATTGCATTATTAGATTATTATCAGTATTTAAGAACTTAACCGGTCAAATTCCTTTAATTCTGTAATGCAAACGAAATCACTTGTAAAAGAAACCCGAAAAAAAAATAAGAACAACAGAAACCGATAAGGTTCAAAGCCGTCAACTTCAAAACCTTTTGCAAAACCAGGTCAAAAGTTCTTTTTTTTCTGTTCTTGGCGTTGCCGATGTAAGTGTAGTACGAACACTTTGCGCGCCTAGTTTATAATAAATGGTTTTGACCAAATAGTGGCCTGGCTATGTTACATCACCCAATGCCTTGATAATAATTATCCATCGAATGGGTTTGGACTATCGAGGCGATCTGAGAGCGTGTGAACTGGTGAAAGTGCTAAATGACAGTACCAATTCAATACAGTACCGGCGCATATATGTCTATGGGTAATGATAGCGATTACTGAAAGCATTACTTTACTACTACCGCGGTATCGCTTTAATGCCACTTCTTGAGATGCAGATGATGGAACTATCTGTGCTCTCTGGCTGATAATGAAATTGGGCGTAGGCTCTTAGGAATTTCTAATCGTTTCAGTTCATTTTTGTAGAAATTTACGCTATAATCAGTTTTGTTACTTGTTCAACATGATAATTTGATTATATTTTTCAATATCAATTATTTTTCAAAATATTCTCTCAATTAAAAACAGTTTTTTTAGTTTGTTAATATATTTTTTTATTATTTATTATACTTGTTTTGTTTTATTGTTTTACTCTAATTTGTTATGGTGTTTAAAATTATAAAGTACTTGTTTTTTGATGGACGCTTTGGGCTTAGAATCTATCTCTATGTGTTTTTAATATGCATTATGTTTTACTAACAGCTTTACTGAACTATTTCAAATGATTTTTCTCTTTTTAATCTTCTGACTAAGTTATCATTATCTAGAATTGATGAATAGATTGCCTGATGGAGCCTCTGCTCATGTCTTAGGGTTATCGACAACTTCTACTTTCAGGTCTTTATGTAGAGTGTCGTTACGAATGTACCATGGGGCATCAACAACACCTCGCAGTACCTTGTACCTTGTAATATTTGTTTGATATTTTTGTCACTTTGGCTGGTTCAACACCATAAGTCCACAATAGTTTCATACATTTTGGTAAAGCGAAAGCTTATTATATACTGGCAGTTTTGATGAGACCCAATAACAAGTACATTTGTTATACTTGTGTTTGTGTTCTTTACATTTTTCTTAATATATGGCTTCGAGCTGAGTTTAATATCAAGGATCATGTTAAAATATTTGACTGTATTTCCATACGGGACTACTGGCTGATATACACTGGCTTGTGCTTGATTCTTTTGTTGGTGAATTGAATATACCCTCATATATTTTAAGTCGCTATTGTTCATTCCAGTATTGGATTTCTGAAATAGCTGTTTATAACTTTTCGGTTGATTCAGTGTTGTTATCTGCTTTGGCTGCGATTACAGTGTCACCTGCAAATGTAGCAACACTATTGGCATCTTACGAACTGGCCATCTTATATACTGGTAGAAATGAACTTCGAGGTATGTGACCTTTTCTAGCTATCGATTAGGAACTTTTCAACCAGTAAATTTCTGTTTTCAAAAGGGGAACATTTACAATTGAAAATGATCGATGGATTTTTTGTGAATTAATTTGCAGTTTCTTAAATTTGACTGTTACATTGTTCTCTATTTTACAGACTATGAAAACCATATCGTAAAAGTTCAAAATGTCATTAATTTTTAGAATATACCTGTCAATTTGTTGTAGTGCCGAATAATAAATCCTTGTACTACCAAAGGTACAGTGCGTTTCACAGAAAATATATTTAGTACAAGTAGCTTGAAACATTATATTTCAATCACCATGAGAAGTCTGATGAAGCTAGAGAGCTTAACTGGGATGATGATTATCAATCTCTGTGAAAATAGATTGATGTACTGCTAAAGCTTGCTATGTGTATGAGTTGGAATTTATATGAAAAACAGAAATAATACGTTATGTGTATTAATATAATTTTCCAGAATAAAAGGGACTTCCACTTTTGCGTTCCACAGACGTATTGGTAAAAAAATAAATAATTTATGATATTGATCTAAGTATGTACGATAAAATTATGTGAGGTGTGGATTTCAAGTGTTTGAGAGGAAATCAGCAGTAACCTTTAGAAATGTTATTGTTATTACAATTTAGACCAATTACTAGTTAGGTCAATAAACTAGCAATAGACATTGGTCCTTCATATCCCTTCATCCTAATTTGTCTATTTTAGATAATTGGTGTATCATTGCTCAACCGCTGGAGAGTGAAAGTGATTTGGAAATATTCCCAATTAAATGTTTAACTTTTAAGCTTCAAACTTTAGTTGAATCAGAAACCTTAGTTAAGATAGAGCATCGTACCATATTCCTTAATATTTTATTTACTTGAAATAAAAATGACAATTAATCAGCTAATAAATTAAAATTTACATTAAAAATGTAAAATGTCGATTGATCTAATAAATTATAATTATTAATAAATTATTATTAAACTATAAACAAATATTTAAATTAATTAAATTGGTTTTCATTAAGAATAACTTCAACTAAATAGGAGAAAATCCAATCAATAATATAATTAATAAATAACTCAGTAATTACGGTTTAGTGTATGGTAAATATAAAATAAACGAAATATATTTATAAGCAGGAAGAAAGTAAGAGATATTGGAGATCGTTTCTCTCGATGTGGGCAATCTTAGTTAATATTCGGGCATTCTTGTGCTGAGGTTGGTCCCATATGTGACAAGCAATTCGAAATGACACTTGAGCGATGGCTCATATTACCCTGTGGGATCCCGAACAGCTTGCAGAAACAGTCTGAATAGACAGCCACTTGATTTTGAAGGGTATACGGAGCAGGACAATCAATTTAACACTGTTCAAATAGTTATTTAAAAAATGCGGAATACAATTTATTCGAAAACAATTACATTTAGATGGTATTTAAATTCCAATTCGTTTTATAATAAAAATGGAACAGTTTAGTATTGAAAATTCCAGTAAAAAAAGTTCGAAGGTGATTTTTTTAAAACCAGTTAATATATTTAGATATGAATAATAATTTTTCATGGTTCAAATATCTCATATTATAGGAGTTAATATAAATATATTGTTTTTTTCCTTTTGGTGATCGAAATTTAAAAATAATAAGAATGAAATTGTATTATGTTACGGTTAGGAATAATTGGATGGTACAAAAATGACCAAAACAAATTGAAGAATCCTCAGGTCGCCCATGACATATTGGATAACGTAAAATCAGTGGCATGACGGATATAATAAATCATCATTGCCATGGTATGTCTTGGCAAAAGTTCATTTTAAATGATGGACGAGTTTCGAGTAGAAATTCTTTCAATACTTAGAAATGTATCTTGGCAAAGCACAGTTACACTGCTTACCCTTAAAAAATAATAAATACACGCTATGATATATAATAGCTTCTTGTAATTGCAACGGAATATTTCATCGTTTATCTTGTATATCAGTCTATTATTTACTGTCTCTGTATTAGCTAGTTATATCATAGAAAACGATGTTAGTTAATTTACAAATCGATACGGCGAATTAATAATAATTTTGCAACCGCTATTACGAATTAATTTAATTTTTTTTCTAATTATATGTCGTAATATTTCAATCTAATGACATATTGTGTCACCTCAACGAAAAAAGGATGCAATAAAAAGTAATTGGTGAAAATACAAGATTACCCATCAAGGAAGCGCTATCGGAACCTGAATGGGAAGTTCTCCCACACCTTATTCTCCAGATTTGGCGCCGTCTGAATGCCACTTTTTCTGGTCGATCCAACGTTCTTTTTGACATACATTTGATGAAACGGTAATAGATTTGTAATCCTTTTTTGTTTTAAGCAAGTTAGTGATTTCGCACAGTAGATTGTTCAATATGTCCCTGCAAAAAAAACATTCATATTACTAGATCATCATCAAGAGACATTATTGTAGTACCAAAAAAGGTGTTTGGTATAAAACAAAGATATTTTGCTACATTTTTAAAAAATCTCGATATATTTCAATAAATATATTGATATACTGATACATTTAACAAGCCTAAACCTATTTGCTCACACGGTACAAAAAAATTATTGCTAAAATCGGTAAATTAAAGTATGAATTGTTTCAATAGACAGCTTATTCGCCAGACTTATCTTCCTCATAACAATGATCATAATAATTTTATATTTAATATGTAACGTAAAAAATACGTTACCTAATTGTGTTTGTTATTTAGTTTGTTATTGTTTTATATATATATATATATATATATATATATATATATATATATATACTGATATCAAATATCAATTTCAAAATTGTTTTATTCATATATTCTCTGTTTTATTATATATAATACAAACTTGTAATATATGTTCATCACTTGATTATTGAAATTTATTGACAATTAGATGTAATTAAATGCAACTTAAGAAGGTTAGTGACTGCTAGTTCTTGAAATAGTTTGCGTATACTTTAATATACAGACATATATTAATGTAATTAATATTATATTTCTGATTTTATGTTGAAAATATTATTCAACCAAGTTTTAATAGTATAACATATAATTTTTAAATTATTCTCTTTAGTCTGTTAAGGCAGAAACATCGTTAACTTAGTAAATCGTAGTGCATACATATTAATATACATATTAATATTAATATTCATGTTAAAAATAAGATATATCATAAATATTGTTACAATAAAGATAATATATCATTTTTCTTGCCTTATTTGTATAATACCTGCCTTGAAGGATTCGAGATGATAGTAACATGAATCACTTATGTATAACAAAAGTCTCCGTTAAACTATGAGTAGTTAAATATGAAAATCGACCAGAAACAAATGACAAAGTGGCGTGGTTGGGTGTAAAACGAGCCGAAGAATATCCTGCATCGATAAATATCAAGCATTTCGATATGGAAATGTGCAGAAAGTCTGAAAACAGTGACCGCTGGCTAAACGCTGTACAGTTAGGATTGTGGTGCATTACTGTTTGAAAGAGCGGGCGTTACATAAGCGCAACAAAACGTGCTAATTAATTTTCCATCATGGTTACATTCATTCTGAGAATAAGAGTGTTATCGGAGCGCTGATTGCTATAGTTGGCGTGCCCCTCCCGGCAAATCTTGCCGCTGCTGTCAGTGCGGAGAACCGACTAGGACGCGGACAGTATACTTGTAGAATGTAGTCACCTTTCACCCACATGGAGACTCGCCATCACCATCACATGTCATACAAGCTCCAGGTTTAAATGGCTGCTAGCCATACAGTGGCGTTACCTATCATTCATTATAACGTTTTTTTTTCTCTTACGTTTCTTTATCGTTTTTCATTAGTATTCTATTTTAGACTTCAGTTTCATAACAGTTAGTATTAAAATTCAATTTTTCTTCAACTACTTATTATATAATAAATCACAAACAATGGCCTTTACTTCACTTAGTACTACTTTAAATATTAATATATATTAATATTATATCAATATTATGCTGACTTTTTTTAATTTAATTACATCTTACAATTTTAATTTAGAAATTAATTTATTACTACTGTTCTGTTGTACTTACATTAATATACAAGCAAGACCAGTACGGGATTAATACATCAAAATATATTTCCCAAATTAAAATAAAAGCTACTACTTAACCCTACTACTACTACTACTAAGCTAACTACTTAAGCTAAAGTTAAGAATACACTTATACTCGAAGAACAAGTTCGTGTGATTTGGTTCTCTTCAATCTTCTGATTTCCTACGTGTTGTTCAATAGCTCTATTGCTTCCACGTTGCTGTGATTTAGCAACATTATTTCATGTTTCAAGGCCAAATCTTGGATTGTTTCGTGTATCCATTTGATTCCAAGGTCATCGTGCAGCTCGTCGTTGGTTACCCAACCATAAGCATTGGTAATTAATCGTAGAACTTTGTTCTGGTTGCGTTCGATTACTAACTGGTTTGATTTTTAAGTGCAACCCCATATTTGTACCCCATAGGACCAACTTGGCTTTATGATTGGTTAATAAACCAATCTCTTTGATTTTAGATAATGTTGAGCGTGGTTTCCTACTAACCAGTACAGTTGTTTCACTTTAGGTCTAATCTGCTCTGCTTTTTGTCTAACATGGTGTTTCGAATTTAACCTACCATAGAGATATATTCCGAGGTATTTTTTTGATTCTGCGTGGGGAATGAGGTATCTGTTAAGTAATATAATTAAATTTTTGTCATTTCGTCCCAACGCAAAATTAACATGGACAAATTTGGAGCTATTAAGCTGTATTTTCTAGTCTCTAGTCCATTTGTAAATATTGTTGACCGCTACTTGTACTTTTTCTACAGCCTTAGATAGAGATACATCTTTTGTCATTTTAACTGTGTCGTCGGCAAATGTTCTAGAAACAGTAGTTGTTTCTTTTGTTTTTGGAATCAGATGGATCAGCAATATAGTCTGGATATAGGAGTGGTTCCAAACACTACCCTGTGGAACTCTAGCCAAAATAGTCTCCTAAATTTCTTTCCGAAAAGATATGATTCCAGCCGCAGTCGGCGGTAAAAATTTGCTGATTAACAACACTTTTTAAATTAAAAAAATATTCAATATTAATTCAATTAACTCTCTTCTTTTTTCTTTTTTGTTTTTTATTAGTATTCTATTTCAGACTTCAGTTTCATAACAGTTAACATAATGTTCAATTTGCTTATTCAAACTGCTTATTATATGATAAATAATAAACAATGACCTCTAGTTTATTCAATAATACTTTGAATATTAATAGAGTATGAATAAGTAAATATATTGTTATATATTTAATACAGTGCAATACGGGTTACGTGCGACAGACGATTCAAAATTTGCTTCAAATTAATTCAAAGAAATTTTTCAGCTTATTTTAGCTTTGAACATAAAAATGCCTGACCTGCATTATTGGACAGACTTTGCTTTTTATTATAATTACGTATTGAAGTGATTATTCGAATAGATATATACTTCAGACATTGATTTCAAATGATAAAAGAAATATTAGGAGAGACGTATAGTACTCTAAAAAAGTGAAATAACTAATCTTATTAAATTTATAATCAAAATAAATAAATAAGTCATTAAAATTAATTTCTTTTTCGTTTTTCCTTACTATTCTATTTGTTTCAGTTTCATAACAGTTAACATTAATGTTCACTTTGCTTCAATTGCTTATTATATAATAAATAACAAACAATGACCTCTAGTTTATTCAATAATACTTTGGATATTAATGGAATATATATAAATAAATGCTGTGTGATAGGCTCTTTAAAAATTGCTTCAAATTAATTGAAGGAGCTATTACAGCTTGTTTTCATAATCGTTAGGAATTAAATCCTCATAGCCGGAGCTCAGATACTGATGCTTCTCTCTTAGGATTATCTAATTTAAGATAATTATCTATCATAGCTGAGACATCAACTAATCAGAAGAATGGAGTGTCAGATAGAGTTGGTGTTATAGTAAAAACTCTATCTATATTATCGTATGCTAAAAAATGGGACTACTTCTGTGGTTATCACTTTTCTTCTGTAGCGTTGATTGTTGTATTTTGGTGCTCATTTGGTGGATCCTTATTTCTTGCTTACATCCTTTTAGCTGTGTCCCCTTTGAAAGTGGGTACGTTAAATGAGATTAAGTTAATTATTAAATTAATTATTATAATTATTAATTTAATTATTAATTATTTAAATCTGGTATCTTATCTTTATACTGCCTCTTTCTATTGAATTCGATCGAGGAAGAAATCTGAGAATTATTCTTGGTCACCATGGTTAATTTCGTTAGTCTATCTACTGATTATGCCAGGTGACAAATATATCGTACACGTATTTAAACCAGGTACAATGTTTAACAAGGTGCTGGATAGTGCCCTATTCTCAAAGTTCTCTTTTAATTGAATTAATTAAATGGGGCGGTAAGGCGATTTATGTATTTAACGAAATCTTTTCAACATTTTATTATTCATTTATAACTTTATAATATCTATTTATAATTATTTTTGTAGTTGGGTTTAGACTTTAGATTTGCTTTAACGCCTAGTTCATTAAATTATTTCAAATTTCTTTTTAATTCTTTTTGCCATAATTTCTTTTTGAATTTATTTTGAAACTTTGTCTTAATTTGATTTATTCCTCTAGTTTATTTGTTTTAATAATATCTTATATACATTGTTTTTATATAATGACGTTATTAGATTATGTTAGATGATGTTACATTGAGTGGAAATATAAATTATGATTGTGTACATCATTAAATTGTACTAAATTTAATTATTAAAAATAACCATTGTGTACTAGAATATCTTGTGTATTTATTGGTTTTTGCATTTTAATTGTTATTTATACATTACCATATATTGAGATTTGGCATGTCTTTTTTTTACATATTTTAAATTCCCATTTTTACCAACGAGGGTTTATATAGAATAGAAATCATCCCAGAAGCCATCCGGTCTTACTCACCATGGTTACTGGCGTGACTGGGATCATTTTCGTTGTTGGATTTTACACTCTTGCCTAGGAAAATCATAAATATTAACCAATCACAAACATAAATTTACGACCATGCCCCAGCAGGATTTGAACTCGCGGTTATCGCAACTGTAGGTGGACCGTCCTGTCGCCTTTACCACTGCGCCAACCAAGCCGGTTTTGGCTAATCTAATTATTTTTCTTAACGTACCCTGTCTATTCCTTCTTTCCAACTGTACCTTTAGAAAACGATCATTGGTTTCTTGAAGCTAACAAATAGTCGATCAACAGTTGTTTTAGGCAGATCAAGTGGTCTCAATCGGTCTAAGCGTCAATAAGCTCTTGTGTTTGTTTCAATAACCATAATTGTTCTGGACTTTAAATGCCATCGATAGCAATTTTAAGTTTCCAATTCCTTACCCTCATTTGATTTTTTTGTTTGGTGAAGGAACCAAGTCTGTCGAAAGGTCAAAATTATTGCCCACATGTCTTTATTAATAATGCAAATTATAAGTATACTCATTACTTTTACAGCATTGTTCCTAATAGTATTTCGAAATTATAACAAAATTATACATACATTAGTATAAATTGGAGATAAAATTATTTTATCGGTATATTACAACAAATTTTTTAAATAATAAAATCTAGTGTCAATGATATTTCGAAACAATACACAATAACAGTTAAATATCAAAGACATTAACGTAGATATAGATTTAAAAACTTAGATGTTCCAGATATGTGAATAGAAAACGTATAGTTAAATGCTGAACGTTAGTTTACAATTATCATCTTAATTACCTTACTTAATGTATAAAACATTTGTCTAGACTTTGAAGACTACTTTACCATTCAGATAAATATCTCCCCCAATATCATCTCATTTATGAAACGATCTGATATAAGAATTTGACACATTTTCTTTGGCTAATCCAAACGATTGAATCGTGAGATTGTTGTCAGTTCGCACCTAATATGTTAAGCGTAATATTACAACCCATTAATTTCATTTTATATAATACAACACTAATTAAAGCTTTACAAAGAGCGTATAGGTTCAGTGCTTCCAATTAGATAACTGTGATATACACAGTGAGTTATTTTGATTTGCACATTTGTTAGAAATTTGCATTGTTATTTTTTAAAATTAATTTTGTAGTAAAAAAATTGATATATAATCTTAAACAATTGCCTATAGTTTTACTAATGTTTGAGGAAGGCGAAGCTTCCATATTTTAATCCAATAATAACTGACAATACTTGACAATTTTGTTAGCTTAATATAATTATTATTTTAATTATTTTTTGTCTTCTTTATACCGACTAGGGTTTATCTGGACTGGACACTGATCAACTTAGAGAACATACCAGAACACATCCAGTCTTACCCAGCGTGATTATTTTCCTTGTCGGATTTAGCATTCTTACCTTTTGGCCAATAACAAATGTAAACAATCACAAACATAAATTTACGGCCATTACCCAGCAGGATTCGAACCCGCGACTATTGCAACAGTAAGAGGACCGTCCTGTTGCCTTGATCATTCACTTAAAAGACGATATTATGTTTCTCGCCAACTAGAAATATGTATAGAACAAAGAAAAAATAATGAAATTAAATAAATTAAGCCAGAATTTCTTTTTATTTAGCATTGGTCATCAATATATTTATAGTATATATTTATTTAAGTTATGGGAAGTAACTGTGAGAAATGTATTTATTATAATTCGTCTTTATTCATCAACATCAGCTTATCAACACCACCTTTCTAAATGTTTTTTTTTTGTCGAACAGTATGTTTCTGATTGCTGTTCATTCGGTAGAAAATCGATTTGATTCAAGTGTGAAGTAGTGGATCTAAGTTTCATCCCTTATCACATCTCTTACGAAGGTCTAAGTAGCGCTTTGAATAGCCAATAAGATGTTTTTAGATCAGTTTGAGCAAGCTTGATAGTAAAGCAACTTACTTATATTCAAATTTTCATGTAAAATTGTAAATACACTATTTTCTAATATCAGTAACGTGTTGGCTATCTGGTGTAAACTACATTTTATAGTTTTCCGAGAATGTTTTGCTAAGTGAGAGTGATTAGCGTCATTGGTGTTTGCATTCTGTTCAATAATAGTTGATTCCTCTGACACAGTTCTCCACAAGATTTATCAAACCACCACCTGTCTTTAATAGTCCTCTCTCATCAAAAGACAATGTTTAACCAAAACACTTAGTCGAATACGAAGAGCATAGAGATTTGGACGTGCCAAATCTAAGAATAAAGCAGGAATATGTTGTTGGAATATAATTGAAACGAAATAACGTTGACAGGATGCGTAAGGGTCAAAAAGCAAGACTAACTAGTGCTTATAAGAGAAGTAGATTCGAATATGAGTTAGAACACATAGAAACTGGAATAATATGGACGAATAACTGTGAATTTGAGATTTTTGGATCTAGTAGACGTGTTTTTGGGTACCAATCAAAAGGTGAATGGGCTTCAGAAGAGTGCATTCTGGAGTTTCGTTTGGTGACGTTCTGGTAATGATAAGCCCGGTCATATAATTACAATTGATGGAAAACTGAATAAAGAAGATTATCTGAAAGTACAGCAGGAAATTAAATTCCTTCTGGGGTGAATCTAATTCGCCGAAGTTTAACAGTTTAACGTTTAAAAACGAAACGAAGACATTTTGGAAACAATGAAACGATAATCAAAATCGCCAGCTTGAGCTTGATAGAGAAGTGATGAA
The DNA here is from genome assembly GCF_030347505.1 of Rhynchophorus ferrugineus. Classification (NCBI taxonomy): domain Eukaryota; kingdom Metazoa; phylum Arthropoda; class Insecta; order Coleoptera; family Curculionidae; genus Rhynchophorus; species Rhynchophorus ferrugineus. The sequence continues at coordinate 19,333,974 of NW_027472584.1, read as the reverse complement.
ATGATATATTCATTCATGTAAACAAGTAATTAATAATAAGGGTGACCATTTTAATGAAAAGGTATTCAACTTTTTAATATTCATCTAACGTAATAAAACATAAATTAAATAATAAATATATAAATAATTAAGAATATTAATAATAAATGAAATCAAGCGATGTATTTGTGTTGATAAAATCGGACGCACCGTATATATTTTTTGGTTAATGGTATATTCAGAAGGTGTGGTTGGGTACGACACTGACTTGGGCGCATTATGAGAACGCTTGATCATGATCACCTTGCGGCATACCATCACTCATAGGCCCTGCTGTCTTAAAAATGCCGCAAATGCTTCTTGCAGGTCTTTGCGATGGTAGATTAAGTCCACCGATAGTCGTTTCAATACACATGTGCGGAACGTATTATAATGTTTCACTATTTGACCTTTCGGGTGACCATAACTGTTTCACCTTATTTGAGATGAATAAAACTTCAACGCCAACCTTTTAACTATTTCCTACAGCCATTATTTCATTTTATTGTACTAATTTCAATTTTATCTTGTCGGTTCTCGAAGATTTCTTTTATTATTTCGATCGTCAAGAGTAATTAACCTAAAATATTAGTTGATCTATTTTTTTAATTGTATATATGTATTTTTTTAATACGTATCACGTTAAACATGATTTATACCATCTTAATTTATAAAATTAATTTATTTTTATTGTTCTGTTGTATTTGCATCAATATATATACCAAGATGAGTGAGAGATATATAGTGATGTATGAATTTCTCATGTATGTATTTCTGATGTATCATAATTATGTTACATTTATATATACAAATAAACAAATAACCAATGATGTAATAGACAAACATATACATTCTTCTGCAGTTCTTGTTTAATATTTAATAACAGTACGACTCAAAACAATGTCCTCAAGCGGTTTTTTTGAATTTAAGATAATGTCCAACAGAGCTCAATTAAGTAGATTTAAAGGTTACGGAATTATATAAGTTGAATTTTTGCATAAATATAGGAATAGGTGTTTTCAAAATGACTCTACTTAAGTCAAAATTAAGGGTTGCATTAATACAATTTACAAGTTCGTTTGGTTTCGTTCACTTCAATCTTCAATTTCTTGCATGTTAGCAATTAACAAGTCAATTGAAAAGTCCTCGGCATACCATAGTAAAATTAGTGTATTTTATTCAACATAATTCCCTTCAAGGGTGATAGACTGATTATACCGACCCTCCAACTTTTCTATACTATTTTGTAGTACGATTTGTCCTTTGCTTCAAAATAGGTCTCGGCTAGTTTCGGCAATCACCTATTCATTCGACGAACATTTCTTCCGAGCGCGCATTCTTTTGAGATCTGAGAACAGGAAATAGTCGCTAGGAGCTAGATGTGGAGAATACGGTGGATGAGGAAACAATTCGAATCCTAATTCATGAATTTTTGCCATCGTTTTCACTGACTTGTGACACATGGTGAAGCCAAGTTTTTGCTTTAACTGTATTTTTTCCATTCAAAAAGCAATATTTTATCAATACGTTTAATTCCTTTTTATACATTTTTTTCACAGTAACAGAAGTTGCTTCACTCAAAATGCTATAACTCACAAACTAATGATCCGACCACTGCCAAATTTATACATGCACCTTTTGAGGGTTAGGGTTAAATAAAAAAAATTAATTCTAGTAGCGCCATCTATGTGTCAGGCCGGGGGATTTTCAATTGACCTGTTTAGTAACTGGATAACTACATTGCTTCCAGGCTGATGTGATTCAGCAACCTTAATTAGCACTTCGTATAGCCATTTGATTTTGAGATTTTGATAATGCAGTTCTTCGTTGGTTACGTAGCGATAATCATAGAACTTTGTTTTGATAGCGTTAGATTACTAGTTGATTTGACGTTGTAGTGCAACCCCATATTTACACTCCATAAATCAAAATTGGCTTTATAATTGACTGATAAACCAATATTTTTGATTTTGAATCGAATATACTGTGCTCTTAGTGTAATGTGGTGTTTTCAATGTAATCTACCATCGATATGGATGTCGAAGTATTTCCTTGATTCTGCCTGAGTTATTGGGTGCACCCAAATATTACAGGACTGATTATCTACATCTAGACTTTCAGATACCCACAGTCAGTCAAGAAATCAAGAGAACTGCAAGGGGGCATGAGGAAAGACTCCATTCTCACACTAATATTGAAATATTGCAACTTTTGGATACCACCAGAACAGGACACAGACTCAAAAGAATCAAACCATCTGATCTTGTGTAGTGTTGTGTAGTGAGGTGCATATATTAAAAAATTCAGCAGTGACATGTATAAACATTATTTCACCTGAGACTGAGATAGGGCCGATGGGTCCTCCTAGTTATATACCTAGATTTAAGTTAGCATAAAAACAAATTGTAGGTTAGACGGAAACGACTAGTAACAATATATTAATTAAATAATGAAAAAAAAAATTACCAAACTAAACTCTAAGTACTTAATGGTTGGAAAGAAAACTTAATGCAAATTGATGATACCGAAATATCTAAGCCCTAAGCAGGATTTAAACTTGTGACGATTTTGGCAGGGATAAGAGAAATTATACCAATTATCTATATTTCATTTCATTTACATTTATTTAAATTATTGTGTTTTAACATCCGTAGTCGCAATTTTCACGATCATTGATTCGATACTTCAAAAATTCCCTATACGAAGTAAAAGTAAAAAACGCTATTTCTATTTTGCAACAATCTCTATTCACGTAGTGTATTTTTGCGTTACGTAAGCGAAGCTGAATACGATCGCAAATAAGATGGCTGCAGAATTTTTGCTGCTGGTACTGCTGTCCTGCCTAGGTATGCTCCGATACAAAACAAACTAGGCTATCACGACACGTACAAAACGTTCTCCCTTTTATTTCTAAATTTGTTACTGCAACATGCAACGGTATCGTATTACATAACAGTTACAACGTACTAATTTTAAATTATATTGGACAGATGTGGTATACGAAAAAAAGGAAAGTTAAAACTTGTTGATTCCATTATTTTAACGCCAATTGAGTCAATATATAGCAAACCCATTGAAAAGTCCCCGGCCTACCATAGTAAAACAATTTTTTTTGCCAAAATTAGTTTTTTATATTCAACATAATTCCCTTTAAGGGTGATACACTGATTCCAAAATACCAAAAGTTGGAGGGTCGCTATGACCCTCCAACTTTTGGTACCATTTTTGCAGTACGATTTGTCCTTTGCTTCAAAATAGGCCTCAGTTCGGGCGATCACCTGTTCATTCGACGACAATTTCTTCCAAGCGAGCATTCTCTTGAGATCTGAGAACAGGAAATAGTCGCTGGGGGCCAGATCTGGAGAATACGGTGAATGAATTCGAAGCCCAATTCATGGATTTTTGCCATAGCTTTCACTGACTTGTGACACGGTGCATAGTCCTTCAGACGGTCAAATAACTCTATGTAACAGTCGCAGTTGATTGTCCTTCCTTTTTCAAGGTAGTCAATGAAAATACAGACGCCATAACCTTGCCAGCCAACTGTTGCGTTTTATCACGCTTTGGAGAGGGTTTATCGTGTGCAGTCCACTTGGATGACTGTCGATTGGACTTGGATTTATTACACTTGATTATTTTCAAACACTGCTCCGAATCAACTCGTCGTTGTTTTTAGTCAAAAGTGAGCTCGCGCGGCACCCACTTTGCACAGAGATTTCTTATATCCAAATATTCGTGAATGATATGATGTACACGTTCAGTTGATATCTTTAGAGTGTCTGCTATTTTATTCAGTTTCAATTTATGGTCATTCAAAATCATTTTGTGGATTTTTTTAATGTTTTCGTCGGTAACAACCACTTTTGGGCGTTCACTACATTTACTGTCGTCGGTGCTCATTTCACCACGTCTAAACTTAGCATATCAATCCTACATGATTGGTTTTATCTGGCCAAGTTTATGCTTCAACTGTATTTTTTTTCTTCAAAAAGCAATATTTTATTAACATGCGAAATTCCTTTTCATCCATTTTTTTTTACAATAACAAAAGTTGCTTCACTCATAATACTATAATTCACAAACTAATGAAAAGACAGCTATATTTTCTTAGAGAAAAAAGGCATCGAAATAAAAAGAATTATTATACATTATACATAATTTTGGTGTAGTTTAAATAGTTTAAATATTATTTAAAACAAATATTTTATCATTCGATATTCCATAGTAATGAATTTTCTATTATTATTTATGCATTTTACGTAGTAATTTTATAACAAATTGTTGATATTACATATTTAATATATATATGCTATTTTAAAAATACTATCGAGTCCAATTTCCCAATTGATTAAAATAATTTTTATTAATTATTTATATAGGTATGTTCTGTTAAAATGTATTTTATTTGTTTGATGTTTTAATTATTCACGATTAAAATTGTATATTGAATAAAAATATGATAAAATACTTCGTTCTGGAAATATATTATATAAAACTGAATAGTCTTAAACAGGGTTGTACAAATATATAAATACATAAAATCATTATATGTTATGTTAATTTTATGTTTTATTAATTATTAAACTATATATAACAATTTACTTAATATTACTTTTGTCTAATATTATTTTTTTAAATTTAATTTTCATTTAACGTAAGTTATGTATTTTAATCTATAGTAAAATTAATAAATGAAAATATAAACAACAAAATACTGAGTTTTTAAAACCGTTGGATATATAAGATGGATAAGATGTTAGCGATGTTAATAAAGGTTCAAATTGATTTTTGAGCAGAAAGCATTTTCTGTCTTCTCTAAATGATGTATATTAATCAAAAACATCATCATCCTAAAACTTTTGTTGTAACAATTTTAAAACGAAAAATAATGTAATTTCTTTTCTGAATTTTCTACTAATTTTAAAAATCAATATATATATATATATATATATATATATATATATATATATAACGGTCTAACTTAATGGGAAAGAAATAGTGGAATGTATAGTATATATTTAAAAGTCTTAGTATTTTTTGATCGTTTTGCATTGATATATCGAGCGTATGGAGATGAAATGAGTCCTATTATTGGAGAGCGATATAAATCATGTAGTGATGTCAAAATAAATTAAATGAAGACACGAATAAGAAGAAAAAAAAAACCGAACGCACATACACGTACACGAAAAAATAAATACCGAAGAAGCACCTAATGTTAATTAAATATTTTAACATATCGAATTAAGCTTCTAGGTAATCCATTATAAGTTAAACGCGTACTATGTAAATGTCTAGAATGACAAGATATCGTTCATCAGAATCAATAATCTAAAACACAAGTAACATAAGAAAAAATCATATCGAGACGATATGTCTGGGATAAGACAAATCGATGCCACGTAATAAATTTTGCCATTGTCATTGAACAAAAAAAAAATGAAAAGAACGGATTGAGCAACAGTTCTCGTATGATTGATCGTGTCCCTCTAAAAGTAAAACAAAAATGTCATAAAGCGACTCTAGCTCGGCATATACATACCGATCTTGGTTGGATGACATTTGACAACTGGGTACATACGTTTGATATACAAATTGTCCGATGAGATATCTGATTGTCGTGTCTTTACATGGATGCCACTTCTCGGGCCAGATTTATCTCTCTTTGTCCTTCAATCTTTCTACAGTTTAAAACGAATCTTCGAGAAAAAACTTCCCAAAATATTTACCAATAATTTAATTATTATAAAATTCATTTAAAGCAGTTTCACATAGAAGAAACAAATAGAATGTATTATTTAATTAATTGATTTTAAAACTATAAATTAGTTTTAAAGGTTTTTTTTAATTTGAAGCTTTGTAGTGAAAAATCAGTAGAATGTATTTTATTTAAAATATTGTTCATCCACGGTCGGCACTACTCAATTTACGGATTCTACTTCGAAAGAACGATTTATATTTTGAAGGTACACGAATCGGTCCATTTTCTACCGTTGAAGCAGCATTTTACACATGACCAAACGCCTTTCAATATTTCTTGGTTTTAATTCATACAGTACAAAATATCCAAGATTTCGGATAATTCTTCAAACTAATAGAAAACGTTTAATTTAATAAAATTCAATTAAATAAGTTTCACATAAAAGAAATAAATATAATATATTATTTAATTAATTGATTTTAGGTATATAAATTAGTTTTAAATTTTTTTGAACTTGAAGCTTTGCAATGAAACCAATACACTTTCAATGTTTCTTGGTTTCAATTTATACAGTACAAAATATTCAAGATTTCGTATAGTTCCCATGTTCTTTAAACTATTAGAAATGGTTTCTTATATAGCTTCCAATTATTATGCATATTCTTATCTGTTCTATTATAAATCCTTTAAAATTAATTTATAGGCCGATAGGTTAGAAATTCCAAGCAACTCAATATTTTGTTTATTAGAAGCTAATTAATATTGCACTAACAGGAATCTCGCGTTCTTAACGGATTTCAACATAATTCCGGAAAATTCTGCTTGATTTAAATAAATTATAAACCAACAAGCTCCTTTCGAAACCTAAAAAACACATATTTAAAGTGATATATGACCTGTTTTTTTTCAAATATAATTTATTCGTAGTTGAACTGGCAACGTTGTAATTCTCTGATCTCATCTGATTAGTTTTCAGTCAAGCGGCTATCTGTGATCTTGTCTGAAGCTTGTGACAATAATTTAAAATGCAAATCTTTATTTACTGGTAATTTTATCGCCAGCATATCACCTGGGAAATATAAGAGCATTTTAGCACTTAACTTTTTTGTTACAATTGTAATATTTTACCGTATTTATTGTACATTAATTATATCTTACATTATATATATATATATATATATATATATATATATATATATATATATATATAGTATAATCTTAGTTTATAAAATTAATTTATTACTGTTGTTCTGTCGTACTTGCATTAATATACAAGCAAGGCAAGTATGAGATAAATATATCAGTATGTAATTCCCAAATTAGAATTAAATTAGACCACTTAAGCTAAATTTAAGCCACATTATTTCATGTTTTAAGGCGAAATTTTGTATAAGTTTGTAAATCTATTTGATTTCGAGGTCATCGTGCAGTACTTCGTTGATTATGTAGCAATAAACATTGGTAATTAATTAAAGAACTTTGTTTTGGTAGCGTTGGATTATTATTTTTGCCTATTAATGATAAAAATTACTAACTACCTTAAGTACTAGAAAAAAAAAACAGATCTAACATGTAATATTTTTTTTATAACATCTTTATTAGATACGCTTAGTACAATCTTAATTTACAATTAATTTATTACTACTTTTCCTATGTACTTAGATTAATTAACAAGCAAGACGAGTGCGAGAAAATACATCAGTATGTATTCATCAATTATAAAATTATAATTATTTATTAATTATTAACTTATAACTATAGTTTACACTAATATTACACATTAAATGTTCACACAAGTTCGTATGGTTTTGTCCGCTTCAATCTCCTGACATTCTGCGCGCTGTTCAGCAGTTGTATTGCTTCCACGTTAGTATGATTTAGTAATCTTCTTTCGTGTTTTAAGGCGAAATCCTGCACAACTTCGCAAATCTATTTGATTTCCAGGTTATCGTGCAGTTCTTCATTGGTTACATAGCGATAGGCATTGGTAATCAATCGACGAACCTTGTTTTGACAGCCCTGTATGACTAAGTGATTTGAATTTTTAGTCCAACCCCATATTTGCACCGCATAGGTCCAAATTGGCTTTATAATTGTATTATAGATCAACCTCTTTGATTTTAGATAAAGTTGAGAGTATCTTCCGACTAACCAGTATAGTTGTTTTATTTTGGTTCTAATGTGTTTTGCTTTTTGTCTAACGTGATGCTTCCAATTTAATCTACAGTCAAGATGGATTCCAAGGTATTTTGCTGATTCTGCTTGAGGAATCGGGCATCCATTGAGTGATATAATGAAGGTTTTATTACTTCGCCTTAATGTAAAATTAACGTGGACTGATTTGGATCTATTAAGTTGAATTTTCCAATCTTTTGTCCATTTGTAGATTTTGTTGACTGCCACTGTTTTCGAAAACCAAACTGGAAATCTGGTATTGTTACCAAATGTTTAACACGTTTAGATATCAGTTTCTCAGATAGCTTTGATATTGCAGGTAGTAGCGAAATAGGCCTGTAAGATTCGACTTGTTCTGCAGGTTTGTCAGGTTTTTTGAGCATAATTATTTGTGCAACTTTAAAGCATTCCGGGACATGCTTCAGCCTTAAACAGGCATTAAATATATATGTCAACATGATGATTGCTTTTCGTGGCAGTTCTTTCAATAATCCAGGTGAAATGTCATCTATACCAGGTACCTTTTTAGGATTGAGGTTATCAATTTCAGTGGCAATTTCCAGTGGAGAAATTAGATTTAGATCTACATCGGGTTGATAAACAGGCGATGTATCCATGGTAGATTCTATATCATTAGGTCGAAAAATGTTAGCTAAGTATTGTGCGAACAATTCAGCTTTTTCATTGTCGCGTCGAACCCAATTCATTTCGATCATTTTTAATTGGCGGTAACATGTAATATGCAGAAAAATATTTCTTAGTTTTAGAAATATATACATTACGTAAACATATTATACGTTTAATGCATATTTTCACTCAGTATACGAACATATACATACATACACAACGCACATCTAATATTTTTTGTAAAACAGTTATTTTTTATCTTATGTGTTAAGTAACATAAGTATTACAGTAACGTTAAGCATAACGCTGTACCTCCCTAATAGTAATTTCTGAAATCAGAACTTGTAAGTTTCGCAGATTATTTAAATGAATAAACCTGTGACACTAAACGAAAGCAAAAAGTCGAAGGTGCAATGTTTGCTGATTAAAAAGTCGGATATTTTCAATCAGAAGGTGGTTAAGCTTTCAGATTCTCCATGCCTCAATAAAATGCAAATCGCCGATATGCTCGTAAGTTGAAAATTATAGTTTCTTCATCTTAAGTATTTTATTAAAGTCGTTAATTAATTTTATTGAATATAGATTCCTATTTTAAGATATTTCTTTTTGAATAAATACCTCCCATTCAATTAAAATTATGGGTATTATCTTTTACACAGTATTACTGTTTATATTGCCTTAGGTTTTTTATTCGCGACATAGGGTTTACATGTATGCTTGCATGTATTCTGATCATTTCTCTTAACACTTTCCATAACATTTTCTCATTTTCTTTCGATACCTTTTCGGAGAAGAATAATGTTTAGTTTACAGCGACGCAATCATCAATACATTCTTGCAGTAATAATCAAAAGGCGCGATGTCTGGTGATTATGCTAGGTGTGGCAGAACTTCTTATTTTAGCTGCAATAGTGTATCCTTGTAATGCAAATTGTTGACTTTGCGTCTGTTGCTTGTTATTGCTGGTCTTTTTTACACCAATACATCATTCAATTTGTTAAATTAACGTCGGTAGAAACCTGTACTACCTGTTTCATTCGGTAAGACCTTTTACTCATGATTATTCTGCTTCAGTGTCGAAGTAGATGGTCCTACTGTACGAACAGAACACTTTTCACATTTGTGATGGTTACAGTAAGTTGTTTGAAATAGGTATTCGTCCAAAAAGTCTTACAAATCATTCGAACTTCTTTGGTCCACCAGATCGTTCTTTGTCATTGATTTCAAAATCACCAAATTTAAATTTTCGTTTAAACCAAAACCAACATTTGGGAAATGACGAAGCAGTATCCTATAAATTTATAAAATGGATTGATGAACTGCAGGTGCACATTTATTCAAATTAATTAATAAATGTGTACCTTGAGGCATGTCGAATTTTACATCGTGGAATAACAGTCTACAAAATACCCAAAAATATAATCCCAGATGTTGAACACGGGCGGGGTGCCAGCAGCGCCAACTAGAACCCGATAACGAATAGCTGGCAACCCCGAGACGTTTATCTGGGATGTTTTTGAAGGGTATTTCCATTCATTCAGTACTCGACCATCGTTTGGTGTAGACGTGCCACCATCGACTGCCCAAGCCTCGTCTCCAGGTAACACCGCTGCCATCCATTTTATCTATTTTATATTTTTCATATTTTTTCTATAGTCAATAAATAACGGTCACATAATGTAAACACCACTGTTTCATTTCGTTTTACCTCCATTCACCGAGCGGTATCATTTACCCTATAAATGTAATAAATGTTGAAATCTTATATTGTCGATCCTGGTCATCTACATTTACCACTAGCTATTTAAAACTTTTCAGCATTTATGATTTCCCCTTTCTGTGACAACTATTTCTATATTAATTTTCTCCTATCTTCAAAATCTCGAATATTTCTATTTTGACATGTTATATGACTTATGTCGAGATAGTTCTGTGTTATTAATCTAACAAACAACTTTTAAATAAGTAAATTATGAAGCTTATGTAAATGTATGAGATTCAGGTGCGATTTAGAGGTTTATACAAGTCAATATGTTGTCATGAATTTTTCAATAACTTTCTGGCCAAATCTCTTTCCCTGGAGTATTATTTTGATTTTTGTAAATAAATAATAATCAATGGGGGCCAGATCTGGACTATATGGTGTATGGTAAAGCAATTCTAGAAGTACTTCGCTTAATTTGATCATCGGTTTTCAAAACAACAAATGTTTCTTCACTAAAATAGTTGCAACTTTTAAACTAAATGACTACATTACCCTGAAATTTGGACATGTGTCGTTTGACGATTAGGAAAATATATAGAGTCTTTAATCATTCCTTTGTAACTTTAACCTTTCTTAAAACTTTCTGTTTGATCAATTAGTGTTTTATTTTAGATTCAAGGCTAGTTATATATCGAACATATATTTTAACTAGAAGAATCCTTATAAAACTAATTAATGATGTAACAGAGAATGCTACTGTTTTATTCGGGCAACTATAATCGGAAAAAAGTAATTTTTGAAGTTAATTAATTAATCTACTTGTACATATCAGAGTTTTTGTCTGTAAGATTGATGAAAAAATATATAGTACACAATTACGTTTGAAGGTTTATTAATTACAAAGCGAGTAAAAGTCGAGAACATTCCATGAACCAGTTTTTTGTCTTTCAAAAATGATCGAAAGATCAGGTAAAAAAGCGATATTGTCGCACTCATTTACCCGTAATAGCACTCGTGTAGTAATTTCTTCAAAAAAATAGATAATTTCGAACGACATACGGTTATAGCGTGTTAGTTGAAAGTGAACGCAAATCTTATAAAATCCTATTAATTTTTTTTTGACGAAATAGTAAATGTAAACATGTCTATGCCAAGTCATAGGAGGGCCTTTCCTTCATTCTTAGAACTCCTACTGTGAGTAACTTGTCAAGAACCATCTTTCTCCGCCATGTAACATGCTTGCTATCATACGCCTTTCAGATTACTATATACAACTGTTTTGTAGGTTCTTGTTTCATCGAAATTGTTTTAATAGTAGACATACTCGCAATGGAAGATCTTCGTTTCTGATAAAGATCGCAATCTTAATTACTAGGCAGTATCGTACCTCCGATTTCATCTTGGGGAGACACTGTGGTTAAGGAGTCAATGCCCATCAAAAATAGAATTTTCATTGGCGTTCAACGCGTCCACTCTTACACTATATCAAAAATAATAATATAATATTTTTCACATACATTCAATTGTAATATTATTAAATTATTCTATTTATTATTTTACTTATATTATACTTATCTTATATATCTTACTTATATCTAAATATATCTATATCTATAATATATCTATCTATATATATATATATATATATATATATATATATATATATATATATATATATATATATATATGTTTGTGTACCTATCGCTTCTACATTTTTTCTACATTTGAAGTTTAATTCAATTTATTTTTCAATTTCAATTTCATCTATCAAAATTATGGCAGTCGGATGGAACCAGGTCTGGAGACTACGGCAAGTGCAATAAGACACCCAAGTTATTTCAACACTTCTTTGACTGGTTTGGTTGATAAAACGGTGCATTTTTATGCTGCCAAATCACCTTATCATGCCTTTGAGTCATTTCTTCCTTTCGTCTTCTTTCGTCTCGTCTTCATTTCTTCATTCGTCTTTGTTTCATGAATCAATCATTTTTGATCACCGTTACTATACGATGCAAAAATTAATTTCCTTTCATGCCTTTGAAGCAGCATTTCACTAACAATTTTTCTGTTATCTAATTGCCTCATCCAACTCATGTGGCACTTATTTTCCCATCTTTTGCATCTTTCCCATCGCTTGTAATTGTTCACAAATTGCGACTCGATGAATATTCAACTTTTGTGCTAATTTTTATAGTTTTAGTTAATCCTTCGTCCAAGAACTCCTGTAATCCTGCATATTCCATCATTTTCAGCCTGCCAGAATGATCTTGGTATTGACTATTGAAATTAACAAAAATTATAATGTTCGAAATCGAAATATATATATATATATATATATATATATATATATATATATATATGTTTGTGTATCTATCGCTTCTACATTTCTTCTACATTTTAAGTTTAATTTGGTTTCATCTTTTGAGCCTATTACGGCATAAACAACGCGAATTTTGACAAATATATTAAGCTACGAGCAATGCAAGGTTCTATGAGTTCGAAACAAAATGTTACTGTTAATATTACACATAATATTGTACCTTATGCAGCATTTTTATTATTTCACAGTTGCTCGTTTTTTAAATTAATATTTTAGTCCCTTTTTTACTAATGAGTGTCTATCTGGATTGGACCTACAGTTTAATGTGGGCTCCGAACCACGGTTCTCGGCATTAAGCCTACCGAATGGCCAGTTAAGCCTACAAGACATCCGGTCTTACCCAGCCTGGTTACTGGCTTGACTGGGATGGATATTCCTCGTTGGATTTATTTCTATAAAAACATTTACAGTTACAATCACAAACATAAAGTAATCCATGCGCCAACAGGATATCGCGACAGCAGGAGGACCGTCCTGTCGCTGCGCCAACGAAGCTGGCACAGTTGCTTCTAATTCAAAATCTATGAGATCGATGAGAATTTTTATTGTTTCCATTTGGATCAGCGATATCTAAAAAAGTATTAATGTCACAACTGTTGAATAACCTAACCTAACTGTTAAATTCGATTGTTTTAGCATTTCTCTACATAAAATAATAGTTTTCCTTTTAATATTATTGAATTATTCGGTGTATACAGATGCTAGTCATGGAACTGGTTGTTTGACTAGAAGAAATCTACTGCTGAAGTCTATAAAACACTTTTTGAAACTTATGATGGTGATTCTACCTCATATTTCTGTTGTCGGTTTTGGTCTTAATTGTTTAAAAGTAGTGATTTTAATGTTAATGACATAGAATGCTTGGTGAACGGAAAAAGTTCGACTACAATGAACTGCAAGGCTTATTGGACAAAAACCCACTTTATTCTCTCAAAGTTTTTGTATTAAGTATTTGTATTATTGTTCTCTGTAATAATTTGTTGATTTATTGAGAAATGTGAGCAATTTAATCTAAAAAATGTATTGGCTTCAGCAGATAGCAACTAGCAGGACCTTCATCTATAAAACACTAAGTTAAAATTAGGAATATAAAGATGGTACATTTTGAGACATATTTGTTTTTTTTTCTACAACATTTTATTCTTTATTGTACATGTTTGTAGATAATTTTAATGTTAACATTTTTTATTTATATAACGCTATTAAAGAAATATATTTCTTTGATATTTGAATTATTAATAAGTTTTTTGCTCTTATAGGAATGTTTATATACCTATGTAAAGTGTAAGTTATACTCGTTTTTTATCTTAGTTATATGATTATTAATACGTGAATTAGTAATACTAATCTAATTATATTAATACTTGCATACAAGATTAACAGGATATTGCAAGAAACCCATTTGTTTAAAATTGTTTTATTATTCAAATGCAAACACTCCATAATTAAATTGTTAATTTTTTAAGAAAGAAAATCTCGTTAAGTGTGATTGAATGTCACTTTTTTTGGCAGCAGTCAAATTTATTTAGCCTTGCATCTAGACACATACTATATACTTTATGAAATTCATTACATGTTAATTATTTTTTTCTGTTTCTTAGAGGAATATGTGTTGATAATGTCATATAAAAAAGTGTGAAAGTGCTTCTGTATTTTATCTAAAAAAATATATAACTTTTTTGTATATATTTTTTTATTATTACGAAAACCGCTTCGTTCTAGACTAAAATATTTATTTTAAATAACTGTTCTTTTTTTGATTTATATAAAAGATGGAAAGTGTGGATTTACGAAAATAGTTATTTTCCTTTATCATCGATAATAACGAAGTAAATTTTACTGTTTCTTCTGGGAATATATGTTGATAATGTCGTTTAAAAAGTGTGAACGTGCTTCTGTATTTTGTTTAATATATATATATGTATATATATATATATATATATATATATATATAGCTTTTTTTGTGTACTTTGTTAAATTTTCTTGCTCTTTTTTCGATTTATATAATAGATGAAAATGTTGTAGAAATATAGTATAGGGGAAAATAGTTGTGTTAGATAGTTGATAATAACGTACGAAGTAATTTTTTCTGTTTCTTAGAGGAGAATGTATTCATAATGTCGTTTAAAAAGTGTGAATTATCTTGTTTAAAATATATATATATATATATATATATATATATATATATATATATATATATATATATATATATATATATATATTATCACCAACACTGATTCATTCTAAACTAAAGGATATTCCAATAACTGTTGTTAAATTTTCTTGTTCTTTTTTCGATTTATATAAAAGATGAAAGTGTTGTGGCTTTACGGGGAAAATAGTTGTCTTCCTTGATAATCGATAATAATGCACCAAGTAACCCGTATCTGAAATTACATCTTTTAATACTGTCATTCAGTGTGGTCGAGCAGGATTTAATAAAATTCGTCCTGATTGCTATTGTGATCTTGTGTTAAATTAATTATAATGATTATTTCCAGTGTTATTTCGACCGTTTTTTTGCAGATTTAATTATGTAGAAGGCGGTAAAGTCTTAAACTGTTCGGTTAAGGTAAGCGACGGGGCGGTTCAACTTGTACCAGTAATTGATTCTTAAGATTGTTCCGACTAGAAAACTGTATAATTACCAGTCTAACTTCAATTAAAATCCTCCGGTTCTCTAGTGGTGTATTTTCTAACGAAACCGTATTATTCAGCCAGAAAAAATAACGCTTTTTATAATTATTTTGTACACTTTTAATGGATATGTCGGATATATTTAATTAAAAAAGGATTACAAATTATTTTCTAAGTATTTAAACATTCGTAAAACTATTATTGGTATCAGTACAAGTCTTATTTCATTTTATAACGTTATTAGCATATATATAACATTATATAACAAAATTTGAAATATTGTATTATTATAGTTGCAAAAACGTAATTTCGTTGTTGCCAATGTTACGATTTTTTCCTTTTGATATTCCATTAGGTTACAAGCAATTTGTATGAAAAGTTGTTTTTAGTGGTATATTTTGGGATTAACTAAGAGTGTAAATTTATTTTGCGAGCTTTACGAAGCGGAATACTGAAATTTAGAGCAAAAATCGAAGTTTACCAGGTGTGTCTGTAATTATCTTCCAGTTTTTTCACTAGCTATAAGCATATAACTTTATGATCTGATACGTGCCGCCAAAATAACAACGTTCTGGATTTATAACTTTTTGGAGATGTTGAATTTTGTGCTTGAAAACGTGAATTTGTTATTTGCATTGCTTTTCTTGTTTCATCCATACAATGAAGCCGCCGAATGCCATCGTTTGCTGGTGGAGATTTACTTTAATGTGTGGAACGTAATTTCGAACATTATAACTTGTCTTAATTTCAATATTCAATACCAAGAACGTTCTGGCAGGCTGAAAATGATGGAATATGCAGGATTGCAGGAGTTCTTGGACGAAGGATTAACTAAAACTATAAAAGTTAGCACAAAAGTTGAATATTCATCGAGTCGCAATTTGTAAACAATTACAAGCGATGGGAAAGATGCAAAAGATGGGAAAATAGGTACCACATGAGTTAGATGAGAACAGAAAAATCGTTAGTGAAATGCTGCTTCAAAGGCATGAAAGAAAAGTAATTTTTGCATCGTATAGTAACGGTGATCAAAAATGATTGATTCATGAAACAAAGACGAATGAAGAAATGAAAACGAGACGAGAGAAGACGAAATGCAGAAATGACTCAAAGGCATGATAAGGTGATTTGGCAGCATAAAAATGCACCGTTTTATCAACCAAACCAGTCAAAGAAGTGTTGAAATAACTTGGGAGTCTTATTGCACCTGCATTAGTCTCCGGACCTGGTTCCATCTGACTGCCATATTTTTGCAACAATAGGGAACGCGCTTACCAAACAGTACTTCGCCGAGTTCGAAGAGGTTAAAAAATGGTTTGATAAAATAACTTAGCTCAAATGAGAAACCGTTCTTTTGGAATGGCATCCATAAATTGCCTGATAGATGAACAAAATGCATAAAATATAATAACCTCTGAATAAATACATTTTAATTATTTATTATGAATAATATGTTTCCTTTCAATGATTTAACACAAAATAAAGTACAGTTTATAATCAAATAAATGTAAACATACAAAAATTAAACCACTCAATGATGAAAACACAATAAATGAAAATGATTTAACAGCATATTCGTCAGGAGAATCGTATCTTCGGCTCGTATTTGTAATTTTCCAAGCGATTTAGCGGCACACGGCATCAACCCTCTAGAAAAGGGGGCTAATATATATCACCCCGGTATTTGGAGGGGACAGTTTAAGATTGACGTGTTATCATACGATCTTTTTACTCTGTTGACAATAAAATATTTTTTAATCTCTTAAAGGTTTTACACTGTTCCAGTTGGGGTTAGACGATTTTCATATGCACTTGAATATATTCGAAGAATGTTGGTTATAGATATATTTGTTTCTCATTTGTTTGCTCTACGATGGTGGGCAAGAAAAGTTACTTCTAATAGTCAAAATAAATAATTATAATTTTTATTGTTGTTGTAAAATAAGTTGCAATAAAGTTTATATAAGCTAGAATTACTGGTCTTTTGGTTCTGGTTTGGGATTGAAAATAGAGTCTTCTTTAAAATAATGAACATTTGTATAGGAGTCTAAATGATTATAAATCTGCAATAGTAGAAACAATATAAGGAAAAAGTCAAATATTTTTAGTGATTCATAGTGAGTACATTTTACAAGGTAGATATTCGGTTATTTTAATTATATAAATTAATTAATAAATGAAATTATATAAATTAATTTAATATTAAGCGGAAATACAGAGTTGAAATTTAAATCAAATGAGAAGAAATTTAATGAGTATATATAAGTTTTGATGAATATATGGTATTGTTTATTATATTATGCACAAAAGTTTTGTTTCTTAATAATAGAAATAGTCTTAGCATATTTCATTAAAAATACTTAACAAATATTACTTATAAAGTAATAATCATTAGGAGTAGAGGTAAACAAAAATTCCAATGCACTAATCTAGCTTCAGGAAGAAACACTTTGTTATAAATCAATTTCATAGGATTACAGATATAAATGAAAGTTTATATGAGGAAAGAAAAGCTTATTCTGCCATTATTTTAGATATGGCACATGCTTTTAATAAGATATGGCGTGACAGACATAATTATAAATTAAAGCAAGATGTTGCCAAGACAATAAATAGCATTTATAATATAAAAATAAATAAATAGCAATTAGCATAAGTATAACAAACGTACAGTATAGCAATAAGTATGACAAAGTAAACTTTGTTGCAATAAGTAATATATAAGTGTCGTATGCTAACACAGTCAAACATTTACGAATGATATTGAATAAGAAGCTAACCTGGGAAAGTAAAAACTGGATATTACGTTTATCATCAACTGGCTATTTGGAAGAAATTACAAATAGAAATCTAAAAATTGTGATCTCAATAAGAACTTGGAAATGGACACCATTAGCCACAGTATTAAAGAACTTCCTCAGAGTCATGAACTAATTCTTTCTATAGCAATTTTAGTAATATCACCGATGTGTTAGTTATTAAAACAAGATACAGAACAAATATGTTGATAAAATAGTTGATGAGGGGTTATACCCTAAGAAAGTACTTTTTGTGGTATATTTTTGTGAAATACTCAAAGTTATAGCTTTTCAAAATCATATTTCTCCAATAGCATTTTTGCGTCATAAGAATACTGCAAAGGTTTATAAATGTTAAAAAGTAATCTACCTAGCTAAAATTTGCGTCAATCTGATGGAAATCCGTAAGTTTCGATGCATGTCAGAGTGAAAAATATAGTTTTGATAATAACAAGGCTGATTATTGTCAGTCTGTTGTGGCTTCTGTAGTCAGTATTACTGTCCATATGCTATATTTTGAGAAAATATAACGAATTTATAGCATCAAAACTAGCATATGGTATGATATAAGCTTTTAATAATAAAATAGAGAATAAAAGTGGGTTCAAAATGACTAGAAGAATATTGTGTATCAAGGTGAAGGTTCGTGAACATCAAAGACCAACCATTTTACAATAAATTACAATAAATAAGCGCCCATTAGAATAATAATGGCGATTGAACGGTAAAGATAAAGTAAATAGTAAAATAAAAATCGCGACCTAAATATCATTTATAAGAAATATATGCATGCCCGATTTATTCATGACATCTGGTGATATAAATCGTTGCATTATATAAAATAATTGATGCAGAAATCGTGGACTTAATAATACTTATAGGCCGACCTTGAGTGAAAAAAGCGGAAAAAAATATGATCGTAACGACTTGAGAAAATTAGGTAATTACCGTAAAATAGTCGATGAAACAATGAATGAAAAAACGTGATCAATAATAACAATGGTTACTTTTACTATGTAACGCGATGTGTATTAAATAATAAATTTAATATAAGATTCATTCGATATCCGTATACTTTGCTTAAGATATGACGGTATTTGAATGAAACACAATACAAAATAGATACGAAACGTCTATATTTATAAAAAAAAATCAGTAATACCCATGAGTAAGGCAAATTTTAATTTATCGCAGAGAGGACTAGATATTTATAGGACTTTTATACGGTTAAATATAAAAATAATCAAGGTAATATATGTATTTATGGTTGTGGCGATACATTGAAAGGTATTTGTTAGGAATTGCGGCTTTTTCATTTCATTACGATGATTCAGTTGAACGCAACGATGTCAGTAAGAATTGTGTTATGTCTTCATTATCTTACATAAGGCGTTACGAAGCTTATTCGATGAATAAATGATCTCATTATTATACTAATAATTAGGTTCATGTTTTATACGTTGGTTTGTACTATTGTACTGTTTAGAACGTTACCACGGTGTTGTTGCTATATACGATTTACTATTTATGACAAAAATTCAATTCACCGACTTGGTTGGCACAGTAGTAAAGGCGACAGGACGGTTCACTTACTGTTGCGATAGTCGCGGGTTCGAATTCTGTTGGGGCATGGTCGTACATTTATGTTTGTGATTGTTTAATATTTGTGATTGTCCTAGGCAAGAGTGTAAAATCCGACAAGGAAAATGATCCCAGTCAGGCTAGTAACCAGGATGAGTAAGACCGGATGTCTTCTGGTATGATTTCTAAGTTGGCCACTCGCCAGTCGGTAGGCTTAATACCGAGTATCGTGGTTCGCAGTCCACGTTAAACAATAGATCCAGTCGAGATAAACCCCCGTTGGTAAAAAGGAGACTTCATATTTACCAATTCTACGGATATAAATTTTGGTATCTACCGAAGTATGGTATGATTGTTGATCTTGAATCCCAGTTGTTTTAACAAGGAAGTTAGAAAATCAAAATTAATGTTTTAACAATGATCAACCTGACCAACAAAATCGCAAAGTTCTTTAAGTGTTTATGAGCTTTACTGCCTAATCCTGCAAATTTGCTATTTTTTCTTGTCATTTCGTTCGAATAATTACAGATTAATGAAAATTACACTTATTATAAATAATCTTACATAGAATCGTATGGTGGTATAGTACTTTTGTACAATCTTAAATTTTTAAATAAAAAGGGTATTCTGAAAAAATCAGTAGATATTTGTTTATATTTCATATTTTACGAATTATAAATCTTAAAGTAATTTAATATAGGTTTTCTTTTCTGCCATCCTACAATATATGCATTTTGAGAGTTCTATTTTTATCTGAATGATAAAAAAAATTGGAACTTTTTCCATATATATAAAAAATTACTATTTTTAACCATTTTCAATTTGCTTAGTGTCATTTCCTTTCAAGTAATTGTAGATTAATGAAAATGACAGATATTGTAAAGAATTTTGCGTTGAATCGAATTGTAGTTTAAGTCATATATTTTAAAAATTATGAATTCTAAAGGCATCTAGTATCGATTTTAGTTTATTTCGGAAAGCTAAAGATTTTGGTATTTTTTCCATCACACTTTCATAAATATTTTCATAATTTCATAAATTTTTTTACCGTCAATTAACCGAAAGTTAGTGAACATTCCAGGTAATATAAATAATTTCACGCTGAATGGAATGGTAGTATTTTAAATTTCATATAACATTTAGTTTTTAAGCTACACAATGAAAAATGTATTTCCTGCTAGAGTATATAAAATTCTCAATTTAATAGCCATATCAGTCCCGCCAGTAATCGAGCTGGGTAAGACCGGATTAATTTTAGCAGTAAAATCAGCAAAGATAAATCCTAGGTAGTAAAAATGTGGTTCAAATATCATTAATATTCTAATTACGAAGTTTTAATGGTTTTTCTATACAGAGAAATAGGTCAACAACATGAGAGATTGTTTTTTATTTGTCGTATATTAATATTATTCGATATTTTAAACTTATTTTGTATTGGTAAGATGAGTTTGAAAGGTCGAAAGTAGAAATATGTCATGGGTGTGTTGGTGTGAAGTAATCGAGCTGTGTAAGGCCGGATGTATGTTATCGTATTACGTTATGTAGTAAAGTGAGCAAAGAAAAAAAGAAAAATCCTAGGTGGTAAAAAGGTGGTTCAAATATCACTAATATCCTAATTACGAAGTGTTAATGGTTTTTCTATACAGAGAAATAGGCTAACAACATCAAATATTGTTTGTTTTTTGTCGTATGTTAATATTATTCGATATTTTAAATTTATTTTGTATTGGTAAGATGAGTTTGAAAGTTCGAAAGTACAAATATGTCGTGGGTGTGTTGGTGTGAAGTAATCGAGCTGAGTAAGGCCGGATGTATGTTATCGTATTACGTTATGTAGTAGACTCAGCAAAGAAAAATCCTAGATGGTAAAAAGGTGGTTCAAATATCATTAAAATCTAAATTATGAACTTTTTATAGTATTTCTAAAGAGAGAAATAGGTTAACAACATCAGAAACTGCTCGCTATTTGTCGTATATTAATATTAGTCGATATATTAAAATTATTTTGAATTGGCGAAATGAGTTTGAAAGTTCGAAACTACAAATATTTCGTGTGTGTTGGTGTGCATATCGTTTTACAGTGTGCGAAGCAAAATGCCATTTTAAACCGCTACAAAACGAAACGTTCAAAGATTACGCAACACGAACGATTTATAAATAAAGCGCAATTTTGTCAACATTATTAGAAATTAACAAGACAAAAGTACAAATATGTCGTGGGTGTGTTGGTGTGAAGTAATCGAGCTGGGTAAGACCGGATGTAAGTTATCGTATTACGTTATGTAGTAGACTCATCAAAGAAAAATCCTAGATGGTAAAAAGGTGGTTCAAATATCATTAATATTCAAATTACAAAATTTTAGTGGTTTTTCTGTACGGATAAATAGGTTAACAACATCAGAGATTGTTTGTTATTCGTCGTATATTAATATTATTCGATTGGTCATATGGAATCCAACTATGGGGTACCGCTGGCAAATATAATATATCCATCATTCAATGGTTCCAAATTAGGTGTTCCGTGCCATTGTTGATGCTCCGTACTATATATCAAATAAAGTGCTACAACGCGATATTCCTCTAGAACCTATAACGAGTGTAATTCAACATGTTTGTGTGAAGAACTTCGAAAGAGTGTCAGTGCATCCCAATGTACTCGCTAATCAGCTAAATACGCGACGTGATAGTAAAGTGCGTATACTAAAACGTTTATCACCCCCTGATCTGATTACTGGACATATGTAGACTATAGAGTAAGCTTTAGAATAAGACTAATTAATTAAGATAATATTTTATAAAGAAGATTGCTTAATGAAGTGATTTTCTACATGCCATGTATATATAATATAGACATAAGAAATACTTATTGCCAATAGGGCAGATTGTGGAATCACAAAGACTAATAATTAAAAAAAGAATATTATTTGATATTTTAAACTTATTTTGTATTGGTAAGATGAGTTTGAAAGTTCGAAAGTACAAATATGTCGTGGGTGTGTTGGTGTGAAGTAATCGAGTTGGGTAAGGCCGGATGTATGTTATCGTACTACGTTATGTAGTAGACTCAGCAAAGAAAAATCCTAGGTGGTAAAAAGGTGGTTTAAATATCATTAAAATCTAAATTATGAACTTTTTATAGTATTTCTAAAGAGAGAAATAGGTTAACAACATCAGAAACTGCTCGCTATTCGTCGTATATTAATATTACTCGATATATTAAAATTATTTTGTATTGGCGAAATGAGTTTGAAAGTTCGAAACTACAAATATTTCGTGTGTGTTGGTGTGCATATCGTTTTACAGTGTGCGAAGCAAAATGCCATTTTAAACCGCTACAAAACGAAACGTTCAAAGATTACGCAACACGAACGATTTATAAACAAAGCGCAATTTTGTCAATATTATTAGAAATTAACAAGACATTGTTGCGGTTAGAGAAAAGTGTTTATTTAAAGTACGGGGGGTCCAGACAGGGGAAAGCGTCAGTATTTCTATTTTAAAACCCGAACACGCCGGCAAAACAGCAAAATAATCGTCGTTTGTTCCTGCTATTTAGAGTTTTAATCGTTTCGGCTGACGCTTAACAGGGACATGTGCGCTTTCAAGATAAACTTGCTTTGAACGGCCAATCTCAAGTTGACGAGAACCAGGATCACCTTTTTATCCCCGAAGTCAATTAGTTTTTCGGATCGTTTCTTAAAAGTGACCCATAGAGACAAATCGAAATTTTTTCTCGCTCCGACAACCAATTCGATTTTGTTTTGGTCGCCCGGCTTCGTGCCAATCGCATACGCTCGATTCACATCCAATTTTCTTAATAATAAAAACACCTCCAGCTTTTTATACACCATTTTACCGATTACGTAGAGTAAATTTCATTATTTCCTTTTATTTTATTATAGTTAATTTAATTATTAGGCCTATAAATTAAATTTTAAAGGATTTTGTTGTGAAATATCGATATAATGTATTTTATTCAAACTATTGTTCATCGCTAATCTCTACGCTTTCCCATTTTTCAGGCAATTTGCGGAGTCCATCTGGAAAGAACTATGTATCTTTTGAGGCTATCCACTAATCGACCGATTATTTGTATTTTGATAAATAAAAATATTTGGACAAAAAATTGAACCAACTTCAAAAAGTAAATGAGGAACGCACTAAAAAATAATCAAACTTCGATTTTTAAAACAAAATATAAATATTTTAAAATGAAATACGTACATAATATTCGTTATAATAACTAAATAAAAATAAACAAAAATCTACTATCTACTACACTTATTTTATGTTTTATGTTCAGAACACTCTTTATCTTCGGTGTCAAAATCATCACTTTTAAAACCTGGAAACCATAAGCTTTGCGCGGCATTCGATGACTTTCAGTCGCATTTTTCTTTTCATTGAAGTAAAAACGTAAAATAACTCGTAAATACGATTTTCTCGGTAAAAATACGGATATTTTCAACGCACTGAAATCAGAGAATGACGAAATGAACGTGAAGTTGGTTACAAATGTACCCAGTACGAGTTAATACATGGTGTTCTGTTGTAAATCCTATAAAATTAATTTATAGGTCTGATATATTAAAATCTTAGTTACATTTCCGCTTAATTTTTAATTATATAATTTTATTAAGAATTGTTTAATATTAAAGTAAAATTTAGAATAAGAAATATATATGTAATGCTTGAAATAAAGATTATAATAACAAATATATATATATATATATATATATATATATATATATATATATATATATATCGAAAAATAACTAGTGTGCTAAATTTTTTTCTATATTTCATTATTAACATTTTCAATATTGTTTAAATCGACGAATTATTGGAAAATACAGCTTAATAGCTCGATATCTGATCATGTTAATTTTATAGTGCGAAAAGTTAGAAATATAATTGTATCACTTGAGGGATTCTCACTACGCTTTGGAGACTAAAGAGGACTAAATACTGGGAACTTTTGTGATAGTGCGTGAGTGTGATACTGCTGGATAGATAGCTACATGGTGTCTAAAGTGTAATAATAATTGTTAGCGGTTATTTAATGATTGGTCTAGAAGACCCGTTTTAATGATTTTAAAAATGTAGCACGAATGAAGTATCAGAAGGGTCAAGGGTAACAAATATGAACAGGATGAGAACTAAAGAAATAAGAAAAGATCTCAATATTAAATGAACGTGAAGTTGGTTACAAATGTACCCAGTACGAGTTAATACATGGTGTTCTGTTGTAAATCCTATAAAATTAATTTATAGGTCTGATATATTAAAATCTTAGTTACATTTCCGCTTAATTTTTAATTATATAATTTTATTAAGAATTGTTTAATATTAAAGTAAAATTTAGAATAAGAAATATATATGTAATGCTTGAAATAAAGATTATAATAACAAATATATATATATATATATATATATATATATATATATATATATATATATATATATATCGAAAAATAACTAGTGTGCTAAATTTTTTTCTATATTTCATTATTAACATTTTCAATATTGTTTAAATCGACGAATTATTGGAAAATACAGCTTAATAGCTCGATATCTGATCATGTTAATTTTGTAGTGCGAAAAGTTAGAAATATAATTGTATCACTTGAGGGATTCTCACTACGCTTTGGAGACTAAAGAGGACTAAATACTGGGAACTTTTGTGATAGTGCGTGAGTGTGATACTGCTGGATAGATAGCTACATGGTGTCTAAAGTGTAATAATAATTGTTAGCGGTTATTTAATGATTGGTCTAGAAGACCCGTTTTAATGATTTTAAAAATGTAGCACGAATGAAGTATCAGAAGGGTCAAGGGTAACAAATATGAACAGGATGAGAACTAAAGAAATAAGAAAAGATCTCAATATTAAATGAACGTGAAGTTGGTTACAAATGTACCCAGTACGAGTTAATACATGGTGTTCTGTTGTAAATCCTATAAAATTAATTTATAGGTCTGATATATTAAAATCTTAGTTACATTTCCGCTTAATTTTTAATTATATAATTTTATTAAGAATTGTTTAATATTAAAGTAAAATTTAGAATAAGAAATATATATGTAATGCTTGAAATAAAGATTATAATAACAAATATATATATATATATATATATATATATATATATATATATATATATATATATATCGAAAAATAACTAGTGTGCTAAATTTTTTTCTATATTTCATTATTAACATTTTCAATATTGTTTAAATCGACGAATTATTGGAAAATACAGCTTAATAGCTCGATATCTGATCATGTTAATTTTGTAGTGCGAAAAGTTAGAAATATAATTGTATCACTTGAGGGATTCTCACTACGCTTTGGAGACTAAAGAGGACTAAATACTGGGAACTTTTGTGATAGTGCGTGAGTGTGATACTGCTGGATAGATAGCTACATGGTGTCTAAAGTGTAATAATAATTGTTAGCGGTTATTTAATGATTGGTCTAGAAGACCCGTTTTAATGATTTTAAAAATGTAGCACGAATGAAGTATCAGAAGGGTCAAGGGTAACAAATATGAACAGGATGAGAACTAAAGAAATAAGAAAAGATCTCAATATTAAATTAATGTACATTAGAGTACATACACCCTTACAAGAGGAGAATATTCAGGGGGTAATCTAAGCGAATCTGCGATGAATATATTAAAGAAACACTTCTGAAAGCTGGGTAAAGATGGAAAACATGGAAGAAATTTTTACATGGAGAAAAAGGGAGTAATGATAGAATTTTGAGTACTTTATTAAATAAAATAAAAATTTAACAAACAAAATTTAACTAAAAAATAAGGGTATTCTTCCGTGAAGAAGATTTAAAATATAATTAAGAGAAAAATAAATAAATAATTAGTTGTTATAAATACAAACTACATATGTTGAAATTACTTAAATGTGAACAATAGTTGAATAATTGTTGAGTTATTACTTGAAACAAATCAATTCAATTGATTTTAGTACATATTTAATTCAAGTAATATTCATCAACGTCGCGGACAAAATAAAATTCTCAGCTCTGAATATGAGAATAACGAACGAGGAAGTGCTTAAATATATATTCGGTGTTCTCCTCCCTGCCACTGTACAAGAGCAACAGAAAGAACGACGATCTCGACGTCCATAATAAAGTATCAATCATTTGTTTCATTAGTCAAATCGTTTTTTAATGACTTTCTTCAGCGCCGCATGAGGAAGATAATTTCTGTAGCAAGACTTCTTTATGTTGTGCTTAAGGTCATTTTATTTCTTTGAAAAAGGCTTTTCGCTAACCGGCATCAATTCTGTTTTTGTTTCCTAGCGTATAACAAATGATTCCATATTATTTATTTCCATTCTTTTGTTATCCACTTCTGCCCATCCTTTTATTTCCTTTTAATTAGAATATTAGTTTTAATTTAAATATTTGATGTGATAAAATAGAGTTATTACGACTTCATAAAGCAAAAACTAACTAGACTAGATTTGAAGGTCTGTCCAATTTTATGGCATTGCAGTTATTAAACATAGGGTTTTAATGAGCCTATCATTATTGGTTGTCATTATTTGTCATTTGAACTGTTAAAATCATACATTACAACCAGAATGATTAGAGTCAAACAAGAAGAAGCTTACTCTACAATAAAAGAAGCTAAGCAGGGGTACCACAAGGAAGTGTACTGGGACCAATGCTTTATCTACTCTACACTTGTGACTACTCTACATTTAGTGATGATACTGCGATTATAGCTGTTGGAGACAATAGTGAAAAAACCTCACTATAATTATAATAGGCAAGTGACAATATAAATAATTGGACACAAGCTTGGAAAATAAGAATTAATGAAAGTAAATCTGTACATGTGCAGTTCACCTATAAACAGACCATACAGGCACCAATAACGTTAAATAACACTATCATTCCATATAGCAACAACGCTAAATATCTTGGAATGAATCTCGGTGCAAAACTTCGCTGGAAGGAACATTTAAAGAAGAAAATAAAACAACTGGAATTGAAATATAGGAAAATGTACTGGCTAATTGGAAGAAAATCACAATTAACAGTAAATAATAAATTGCTATTATATAAGCAAATACTCAAACCTATATGGACATACGGAGTTGAATTATGGGTATGTTCTGCAAAGAGTAACATAAATCAAATACAAATTTTTCAGAACAAAGTCCTGAGAAGTATTGTGGGATCACCCAAAGATTCTAGGACTGATTAACTACATCGAGACCTTCAGATACCCACAGTCAGTTAAGAAATCAAGAGAATTGCAAGGGGGCATGAGGAAAGTCTCCATTCTCAGACATATTGAAATATTGCAATTATCAAACCATCTGATCTTGTGTAGTGTTGTGTAGTGAGGTGTATATAATAAAAAATACAGCAGTGACATGTATAAACATTATTTCAACAGAGACTGAGATAGGGCCGATGGGTCCTCCTAGTTATATACCTATATTTAAGTTATTATAAAGACCAATTGTAGGTTAGACGGAAATGACTAGTAACAATATATTAATTAAATAATAAAAAAAATATTTGTCAGATCTTAGATATAAGATATTAGAGCGTCAGATCTTAGAAATTTTGAAGGAATTATGAAGAAATTATAGAACATATAAGTGCCTACATTTTTCAAAATTGTTTTTATTAATATATTGGTAGTTTCTGGCTAACATAGAATTTGTTTCTATAGTGACTTAAGACTAGGTATTTGTCTAAAAAGGTCTTTAATAAAATAAAAGTTAGTAGTGCCTTTAGATGTTTTTATCATGTAGTGCACTTCACTGTACAACTGCACGAGATCACAACATGGTTTGGTTCTCTTGAGTTTGGGTCCTAGTTCAGTGTTATCCAAAAGCTGCAGCTCTTCGATCTCAGGAGTCTTTCCCCATATCCTGTCGCGAATCTTTTAATTTCTTCAATGACAGTTGGCATCCGCAGGTCTCGGTGTAAGTAACTGTTCCTATAGCATCTGGGTCGATCTACGGTACTTCTCAGAACTTTATTCTGAAATAATTGTATTATGTTGATATTACTTCTCGCAGAACATTATCATAACTGAAATCAGATCTCACATCAGTGCTTACGTCAAAATATATTTCCACTTCCATATTTTACAATAATTTACATGCCTAAACTGACGACAAGGATGTACAGCATTATAAAAGCTTTGCAGAAACATATGGCTAGTTGTATATGACTTAGGCACAATTATATTGAGAAACGAATTGATATATAATCAAAAAAAAATACAGTTTTTATAGGTTAGACCGATAACTTGTCAGCCAATGTGTTAATTAAGATTTCTTTTACTGATCGGTGCTGATATCATTTCATATTTGACCGTAATTTCTGTATGAACTAAGCAGATATCAAAACAGTTTTTAAAATGCGTGACTTTTGGCGAGATAATAGTGAAGAAAAAAATCTTAAGCAATCCATATAAAAAAAGCGATATTTAATAGGTAATGAATAGGAAGTTGAAGCATTATAAGACAATATCAATTCAATAGTGGGTGCAGCAATTTGCTTGATATATATTCGGTAAAGTACTGTGCGTTTTTTCTTATATCTTGCTTACCATATTTGTATGTCTCAGTGTTTCGGTAATGGACTCCTTAAACCTAAATAATCGTTGAGTTTTAATGCAATATATTATTAAATAATAATTTCAAAAATGCTATTACGTAAATATTTTCTTTGTAAATATATAACTAGGAAAAAATACATTTCTAGTATTACTATATTTTTCTTTACGTAATTATATACTTTTAACTGATTTTATGGATGAAACAAATTGTATCTGAACAAAAGTGATATATTCAATGTTAACTCAAATAATTGAGAAGTTAAACTAATTAATTATTAATTTAAGTGAAATTTATTTGAAAAATAAAAATAGAGGTCAAAAATCCACCATATATGTTCTTTCAGGTTATTGTCATCAATTCATAGTCCCTTCCCTTTTGAGGAGGGTGTTTACTCCTCAATCAAAGCGCTATTGTTGATGCAGCAGGACTTCTGGTAGGGACATTCATTCCCAAGTCCCGAGACCGTTGATCGTATTAGATCAATTTCTAAGAAGTTGTTCTGGGTTGTAATATTCCTTTTCCTCTATACACATCATCTTAGAAGCTGAAGTTGCTTATTACTTCAACTGTGAATACAACATTACCTTCCCATCGAATATTGATCCTAAATCGTTGGGCAGTGTGATGATGTCAATTTTTTGTATTTAATCTTAAACTATATGGCTCTGTAATGATGAAGCCTCAAATGTCCTTATAAGTTCTTCAATTATTATGTTGAATCGGCTTTTATCTTGCATTTGCTTTAAGAAGGATCACAAGTGACTATTATTAGTAATGTCTATCATAACTTTATGAACCTTCATTGTTTCATATACATGTTTAACACTATTCGGGAATTTCAAAATAATATGTGAAAAATATTTCAATGAAAATCGTAATAAATATTTTTAACACATCTTTTTTCTTATGTATCAATTGTTCTATTTTAATCAGTAAAGAAGGTTTCTTTTCTATTAATTGATGAATGAAAGTTGAATAACATTATGATTCACATTCAATAACATTCAATTCTAAAGCAGTTAAAAAATATTAAACCCTTAACGTTTTGGTACCAGTAGTAGAAACATATTTATTTAGATTAGAACTAAAAATATTCGATATACCTCATCATATATGTGTTATATAAATAATAATCTCGATATTTAAAGTTTTGGTGTTGTTTCAATAAGAAATAATTAATTATGTTTTTTTACCTTTGCTGTACAAATAATATCTGACAATATTTTATTAAAGCTTCATATATTTAAGTGTTTATTTCTTTCTATAATAATAAATTCGCGCGTCGAATTTTTTTTAATGGAATTGTTTTTGTTTCGGATTTCGGAACAAAGAAGCCAACTTGCTTTTAATAGTGGTAAGTGTACGAATTGGAACACTATTAACGAGATAAAACGACTAACGCGATAATGAAAAGCATAAAAGCGTGACTGTTACATTAATAAATTGATAATTAAAAAAAAACAATGAATAAAAACAACGATATTTAATAATAAGTACTAGAGGAGGAAGTTAAACGCGAACAAGACAATATTATTGCGTTAGTGGATGTAACAAATTGTTTGACGTAATGTCAGAAAGGCTCAGTTATTTATCAATTTGTGTTCTATTAAGTTTCCGATGATATGGTATATTTTTAATAATTAGCATCTAATTTCTAGTAACCATTATTAAAATATTTATGATATTCTTAAAAAAAACTGCTTTTTGTTAAAGGTTTGTCGAAATAAACTTTTCAAATATTGTACATTTTTCAGATTGGGAGGTAATGATTTCCTTGCCAACCATAGAAGTTACTTTCTAATTATTTATTGTTCTGATTGATACCACTTTGGTGTAATTGAAGGGTATTTTAAAAATAATTGTTGATTTTTCATTAACCTTAAAAATATATCTTTTTTTGTTTGAAAAAAAAAATTGAAAAGTGACTTTGTATCTGTCATCATATCCTTTCAGATAAGCGCATTAGATTTCTGATATTATATTGAAAATACCGTGAAAACAAGTTTCAGTTACATTTCAATCAATGATGGTCGATTCTCGACCACAGAGCGATCACTAGTAAATGAATAATGCCTGAAGGACAAAACAAAACATATATACACTGATGCTCTCTAAACGAAATCCAAGTAAAATATTAAACCAATATTCTGCTGATGATAAACCAGATAAAATTAGAGAAAGCAAAACACGAAATCGTCATTGACCAAAAACAATATTCAATCATCAAATACAAATCGAAACAGTTACATAAATTTAATTGATAATGGTTCGAAGTCATGTTCGTATTTCAGTTAGAACATTTTTTTTTTCGTCAGTTAGCCGGTGATTTATACAGTTTGTACAATGTCAATAGAATATCACGATTTTAATTATTGTTACTATTCGTTTAAAGAAATTGTTTTAAAATGAATTATGCAAACATCTAAACATAGATATTAGGTCTTAGTGAGTGATTCAGAGAAATATTACTTTGTACCTATCGAGTTGTGAAATATTTATTCGTTTTATCATTTACATACTGATCTGATAGTGTGAAGTTAATAAATGTGTAATGTCTCGATCATTGTAATCAATAGTGAGTTGCTATTGTTTTCTAAAATCCGCATGTATCAGTTTCTAACGAAAAATGCCGTCACTTTATTCTTTGAACGCTTTTCTATATAATAATTTTTCTTTCATCTCTATTTGGAAATGATTTTAATATTCTGAATATATAAACGCCGTCAATTATATTTTCTTAGTAATTGTGAAGTTATAATGAATATGAATGACGGCATGGGTAATATTTCTGTTAATCAGAGGATGTGATATCAGATCAAAGTGTCATGATTATTTCTGTTGTTCTGAAACTTGATCTAATGAGCTCTAAAAATGATTTATTGTGCATGCATATTGCGGAAACTAGTATCAGCTTTGCTTATTGCTAGAATTATATGTTTTTGAGATTCATATTTTCATATTTAGATTACGAAAATTGTTATCAGCGAATTTTACATCTTGCTGACGACAAGTAAGGTGGCCTTAACTACATTTTTGAAGAAGTGTGGGTTAATGACTTTTACAGATTGTCTTCAACATCATATTGGACAAAAATCTGAGCAGATCACGTGGTCAGAAATAAAAGAATCTACTGGTTTATCGGAATATACTTCCAACTTGATCTAAGATGAAATTGATTGAATTATTTGTCAATAATTAATCATATTAGGACCTAAACTCCACATATATGGAATTGTATTGTCATCCAGTCGACTAGTAATCCAACGCTGTTAAATAGTTCTTGGTTTGATTACCAAGCAGCAGGAAATCAGTGAATTGAAGCGAACCAAACCACTCGAATATGTAATTTATAATTAAGATGGTATTAAGACTATTGTAGTTATATTTATAAAAAAATTGATTGTTGTCTCCTCCAATATACGTATGTGTTTAGAAAATTTAAAGGTAGTGAACACGATGCAGATGATATGTTGTATATGTTTGAATTCTTTGAGATTATTAGACTTAGATTCTTTCATCTCAAAGTGCGTATATTTTCATGCTTTATCCGAGATATATTAAATTTTGTCAGAATTTCCATGTATACATTTTCAAATATTTTACTGACGTTTCCATTCAAATTATCGCAAGTTAATGAAAACTACAGAGGTACTTCTCAAATATCTATACGTGTTCAATCTTACTATGAACAAAAATTGGTGTATTTTGGCACGAAAATAGTGTTTTAAAGATTTAAAGGTAGCATAGATGATATGTATCCTTTTACGAATGAGGAATATAAAATCCACAAAATGTTTTGCATTGATTTAAATAGAAGCGTTCGACAATATGTATGAACTTTAAAATCTAAAGTACTAAAAAAGTACCTATCTTAATGCATTTTAATAAACAGTATTACAACTAGATAGATGTTAATTAATGTATTAATTAACTTTCAGTATTATTTTATGATGATATTTGATGCGTAAATAATAATTTACGATATATAATGTGTTATTAAACATTCGGAAACTATTATCTCTGACTGTAAACATCAAGAATGTTAGACGAAAGAATTTTAATCGATTATCCTTATACATAGAAAATAGTAAACTAATTTCCGTGGAAATATCTAGGAACAAAAGGTGAAAGTGGTACATTTGCCAATACGAAATTCGATTTGCTTCGTTTTTGAATCGGTTTGACCCTAATCACAGTTTTACTCCATAATATCTCATTTTCAACATTAAAATTATCAATCATTTTCATAAAGCCAAGGCACCAAACCGTTACTTATGCCCGCCGTAGCTAAATTATATCTTCATTGTTTTGCCATAACGATTCTTTCTCCAGCTTGATACGAAATCTGTAGCTGTCAGAAATGATTTGAGCGGATTTTTTTCTGCTCAGTTATGTAGACTGGTGAAACTACCACAAATAGTTATATAGATATATTATATATATTTAAATTGATGTTGTTACGATTATTCAAGACTTGTAAACAGTGTTGTTCGTTTTCTGTGTACTAGTATTATTTCTTCTTATTCTTTTATGATTCATTAATTAACTGATATCTTTTAATTTGAATAATCTCCAGCTATAAGTACAGAAATGGTTAATGTATAAGCGAAAACTCTTTGTACCGACATATTGATGCTGAGGATGTATCAGGAAGTGGAGGAGGAACATCTATGTTACCTAAAATTCCTCTATGGACATGAACGTGAATGTGTCTACGGTTGATATGAGATTAAAAGGTTTATGTACAACTACTAGGAAACTTTAAGAACGCTAAAGTTATTCCAGTTAGTACATAATGGGACCACGCGAACAAAATAATTATCGTGATATAGAGCGGCCCGGGAACTGTGTGGGGAATTGGTGTACGAAGGTCACTATTTATATTTCGGGAATACGAAAAAAACAAATACTTAAGCTGTGAATATATTTTTATTGTTTTTCAAAGTACTCGCCACAATGATCGATACACTTTTGCATATGCTTAAACCAATTTTCAAAGCATTTATTCCATTCCGAATGAGGTATCTTCAAAACATGATTTTTGATAGCTTCTTCACACTTATTCTTCAGGGATTGGAACAAAAAGAAGTCATTGGTTGCCAAATCAGAGCTGTACGGCGGATGACCCATAAATTCGATGTTTTGAATGTTCAAATAGTCTCTTGTTTGAGAGCTCGCATTGTCATGATGAAGAACAATCTGACGTTTCTTGTTTGTTTTCCTTATTTCACCGAATACTTCTAGCAAACAAATGGTTCTGTAAAAAATTTCAAACTTTACGATGGAACCGTCAGATGGGCTCACATGACAACAGTGTTGATAATTCCCGAAATATAAATGCTGACCTTCGTATAAAGTCTGTTTGTAGCACTCACATTTAAATAATTTAAAATATAGTATATTTAAGATGAATAGCTAAGTTTATGGTTTATGACTAGATGAATAGTCTCTATGTAGTCGTCATTTAGATCCTTTGGAATAAATCAGTTTCCATTGTATTTTCATTTTACTTAATATACTCTTCTTCAGACAATCCTTTCTTTACCTTCCTTTTAAAATCATCCTTTCTGATTTATATACCTTACAAATCATCTGTTATCTTATTCAAGAGCCTCAATCTTGATCTTGCTTCTTACTACTTTTCCACCTGTTGTCATATGATTTTTTGAAATTTATGGGCATACTTATAATTTTTTGAAAAGAGTAACAATTACGAAAATTGAATTTGTTTCTCATATACCTTTTTAAATTAATATTTATGCCACTATCCAAAATCCATTACTTTTTGACAACAAGCTCCTCAGCGCCTAGATTTCGTCTTCATTCAATTAGAATATGACGTAGCACAACGTCACAAGCTTCTAAAGTTGTTTTATACACAACAACATCCAGATAAAGCTGGATATTAAGAGCGTGGGCAGAAATAGTATTTAAAATTGTCAATTAAGCCAATTACAAATATATTATTTTAGAAAGACCTTTTCCCACTCTTAAACAATATCTAGATTAAGTGGGATCCGCTAAAGGAAGAAAACAAACTTACATTCGCCAAGAAATTCTTCTTTTCTACTGCTATCTCATTAGAAAAGAGATACCAATCTAGCTAAAGATTGCTAATTGGGCAGTCTCGATTTACTCATTCCATAGAGTGTAACTTAAAGAACTCTATGAACGTGTTGTCTAACCTTACAAAAATATACCTACATTTTTTGATTTCCACAAGTAAATAGGCCTTTATTTGAACATTTCTTTGTATCTTGTACATAGTACATATCTTGTGTAAGTAAGTATGTAATGTAAGCAGGTGTGCCACGGGGAAGTGTATTGAGATCAGTCCTTTATTTGCTGTATACTCGGCACTTTCAATGAAAATGTTGTTGCTACATTTGCTGATGATACTGAAATTATAATCTTTGGAGCCTAAAAACACTATTGCCGAAGTATGATGCTGGACAGAAAGATGCCGTAACAAAATGAATCAAAATAAATCAGTGCATATTAATTTCATCTAGTCCTGTATGGAATTATAGCCGAATATCTTGGCATAACCCTTGCCCTTAAACTTGAAAGATAAAGTTCAAAATGTTTTGTTTATTGAATAGATGTTTGTCCTTGACAATATATAATATCTTGAAACCAGTGTAGATTTATGGTGTTCAACTCTGGAGTTGTACCAGCCAAAGCAATAGAAATATTATACAAGGATTCAAATACAAGGTTGATACAGTAAAACTCAGTGCATTATTAAACACAGTGATATAGATGTTAAGTGTCTATAATACTGCTTTGTAATTTTAAAACCGTAGCTAATTATAGTAAAAATAAATAGTTTATTAGTATTAATGTGCTAGATTGCTTTTTCGCTACCTTTACTCTTTTATTTTATGTATATTAACCCTTACAGATATGTAAAAAACTTTGAGTGGAAACTTCTGGAATATATCCGTTGGCTTCGCGAGCAAATTGAAACCGCATAGAGACGTTTAGACAACAGAACAAACACAATAAAGTGTGGCGATGTGGCTAGTTTATGTTATGATGCAACAACGGGATCAACGGGCAATAATTAATCGTTTCCCCGAAGAACGGCAGACAAAGGAAACTGGCCAAGAAAGCCTCCTGAGATCCGGGCTTCGAGAGGGTGGGTGGCAGAGGGCAGAGAAGTGTGTGGGGGAAGGGGGAGTGAATTTTGTCGAGACCCCTGCAGGGACCGAATAGCTCACGGTCAAACTAAGAGCGCGGCCACTTAATGTGACGCTCGGGACGTGGAGGTCCGACGCTGCCGACGCTACCGCTGCCCAGACGATTGACTTAGTGCGGTCCGAATGCCCCTTTCGATCTTTTCCACTATCGGGCTGCCCCAGCAAAAATAATTAATTACGGAGGAAATGGTCTAGGCATTTCTACGAAAATTACCGATAACAAAAGGTGAAAGTGATTTCGATTACTTACCAATTTCCAGCTCCATGCTCCTCCGTTTTTTCTTATTATATATCTATTGCATTATTCTATATTTCTAAAAACGCTCTAATTAAATTATTCTAAGCTCTTTTTAAATTGCCATGTTTATTTAAGTTGTTTAATCTATAGGGCAAGGACAAAATGACATGAACAACTTATAATAATAATTTAACACATTGTTGAGATGCTAAAGAGAGAAAACAATGTTATAAAATACAATTTATTTTCTCTCTTCTTTGCGTAAATTAATGCACAATTTCGAGTTTGTTTATTTAAATTAATTATATAAAAAAATAAAATTAAAGAATATAAATCGATACGTAATGGTGAAAATCGTCTGTCTGGTTTGGCTGTTGCCTTCCGTCATCGGACATCGTTATCTACTGTTTCGATCTGAATTCTCTGATTTGGCTGCTCTTGATTCTTTTCTTCCTACTCTTGACATTTGACTCTTCTACCAGTTCTTGACTAAATCTTCTCCTCACTCTCTGTTCTGGGTATATCTTCTTCTCGCTCTGTTCTAGGTAAATATTCTTAGCAAATCCTGGTGTTAACTGTAGATGCATCATTTTTTTAGCTGTTTGAGCTACTCCTTCGGGCTCTTGGTGGTGGTTGAGAAGGTTGGTTCAAGAAACCTTTTTGTGCGTCCCGATTCGTTCAATCGTTTCCTGCTAGACCTTCTCATGAGGATCGAACAGATACGCTACAGACTCTTAAGAAATGCTCGGATATTTCACGATGTCGAGCCTTTTGAAGTTTTATAATTTGGCTACAATAAGGAATTCTCCACTAGGTTCAACTTCTTAACTACGCGTCCTTTTCTATTACGCCTTGTTGTTTACCACATTTGTGGTTAGAAGTCACTTTTAGGTTAATTTTGTATTTACATTTTGTTGAGGTAATATAATTATTTCATAGGCAAAATTAGGAACAGATGATGCGAAAATAAGTGTATAGAGTATGAATTATTATTAAAATATTATCATTTAATATCACAAATTTTGTAGATTGTTATGGAACAAAGGATATATTTTGATGTTAAATAATATGGAAACAGAACTTATTTGAAGATTATAGTAATAATGAAATATGGTGATGTTTGTAGATCTTTTCTGTCTATTTGTCAATATACTTATATCTTTCTGATTTTACAGATATTTCAAAAGAAGAAAAAAACTAAATGTTTAAACGAAGTGTCACTAATTTTCAGCATAGTGAAAATACAAGGCGTATTTAATAGAAAGTCGTTGGAATAAATTGACAACATAAGATTTTAAGCTTTTTTATTTATTATTTCTTTCAGTCTATCATTTAACAAATTTTATTAGAGTAAATGGAATAAAATAAATAAAGAAAATGTAATCTAAGCAATACACATTAAGACATATACGTAAACTATATAAATAAGATATTAAAACAAGGATTTGAAACAAAATAACTTATCTTACATTTTACTTTCGAACTGCATTTTATTTAAAATCTCTTAAGCACCACCTCTATGTTATTAACAATTTTAATTTGAGATTCTTGATTGATTGATTTCGAATCTGTAGATATATTGTCTATTCTGTTATGGAAGCCATTTTCCTTATATGCTTCTCACTGTGTGATTTTTTTGGTATATTATTTCTAATTTCTTGCCTTGTAATTTAATTAGTGTCTACTCTCCCCGAGCACTAGCTACATTATCTGTAAAAAAAATCCCATTATCTTCTAATACATATATACCAAATATACATGCTTCCACATGTATTCTTTATCGTATACTCTGGACAGCTACAGACATACCTATACCCACAAGTCTTACACACTCTACAATACAAAGTTTTACAACTATTCTCACAGATCTGATTGATATTTACGTTATTTATTAATTATTATTTACAAAATATTTCACCACAATTCTGGGTATTTACTTTATCTGGAGTAATAAAGGATGGAAATACGGCGTCAAAATGATCCAAAATTGTATTTGTGACATATTTTGGTTGCACTCCATTCTTTATATGATTACAAGTTGTGTTGATATCTTATTTTAATAATTTTCTGTTATAATTATACATTCTAAAGCATATCGATGATGTGCAGTCCCTCAACGTAATAATATATAGATTAAAATTCAAAACTCCAAAAATATTGTTCAATATTCTACCCCATTTGACGACTATAGTATCTGGAATGCACCATTCTATAATCAGTGATTTATAGAGTTCTATTATATACTAACATAATTATACTTACGCAAAGTCAAAAATGTCAAACGCATTTAAACGATGGTACGTAGAAACGATGGTTAGGAGATATTAAGTGACGTCAATGTTTCGTAACCCTTCTGATTAGCGTTTTACTTAATAGGGCGAATGTTTCGTGATTTTATTTCTACTGATGTTTTAATAATCGCAGTTGTGCAAAATAGTATTATTATTATAAATAAATCCATTTTGTAATAACTACTAGATTTTGTTATATTTAACAGTTTACATTAGTTTGGTTTAATATTATAAGGGAAAAATAATAAAGGTATAAAACAATTTTCATCGTAATTTATATTTCATCGTAAATTAAAATTTCATCTATTTTGTTAATTAAATTAAGATTTTGTTATCATGATAGAATAATTAAAATAAATTATGAATTAAAACAATTATTTAAAGGTAAACTAATTTAATGGGTGATGTTTTATTGTCGAGATCAAATCCCTTGCTGTATATAATATATAAAAAGTGAGTGGCGCCATAAAACTCCGTTCGTTCCTCGTCCTCCTCGATCGCAGTCCCCTGCCCGAAAATAAAAAATCCACCTCGGAGGACGGCAATTTTTGTCAATTACATTGACAAGTCACAATAATTCTTGAACGTAAAACAGAACCTAACATATCGATATCGTATTTAGATGCCGATAAAAAAGCCGCAAACTGTTTCATAATGTATCTCAGTGGGTCGTATAGAGGGCTCTTTCCGCAAGGGCAGAAAGGACTCGCTTTCAATCATGGCTATTTTCCCCCAGCCACGCATTTGGCGGTTAAGAGATTCCATCATTTCGATCACTGTGGCTCGCTGGAGAGCCGTCCTAGTCACCCGTGAATGATATCTATTACTTACACTCTTTATGAATTGATAACCTTCCTCCTTGTTTATTTTCCTATATTAGATTAAAAAGTTTTTTTTTATTTTCTATACATGTGTATACTATATATTTTACGCGATATAATATGACACAAAATTATACCGTAAATAATTATTATTCGTTTCAAATCCCGAAATATAAAAGACAACTCTCGTTTAACAAAATTGAGTCTAGATTTTTTTGGATCATGCTTTTGAGACTATATTAAAATATTAAGTTTAATTTTAGTTTCAGTTATGAATTTAAAATCCCGAAATATAAAAGACAACCCTCGTTTAACAAAATTGGGTCTATATTTTTTGACATCATGCTTATGAGACTTTATTAGAATATTAAGTTTAATTTTTAGTTTAAATTATTAATTTCAAATACCGAAATATAAAAGACAATCCCCGTTTAACAAAGTTGAGCCTAGATTTCTTGGATCATACTTTTGAGACTATGTTAGAATAGTAAATTTAATTTTAATTTCAATTATTAATTTAAAATCCCGAAATATAAAAGACAACCCTCCTTTAACAAAATTAGGTCTATATTTTTTAGATCACGCTTATCAGACTTCATCAGAATATTAAGTTTAATTTTTAGTTTCAATTATTAATTTCAAATACCGAAATATAAAAGACAACTCTCGTTTAACAAAATTGCGTCTAGATTTCTTGGATTATACTTTTGAGACTATATTAGAATATTAAGTTTAATTTTAATTTCAATTATTAATTTAAAATCCCGAAATATAAAAGACAACCCTCGTTTAACAGAATTCAGTCTAGATTTTTTGTAGTCGCTACTGAATCAAATCGTAAGAGATAAACATGCTTATGAGGCTACATATGTATACAATGATACGTTAATAAAAGGACATAGAAATAAGTTATTATATGTCAACATTTGCAATGAATATTAATAATGGAAATAGATAAGTACTACTTATTAATGAGATTTCATTGTGAAAGGCCGATGCACTCTTTATCCTGGAAAATATGTATTATTTAATTATAATGTTCAATATTCAAACTTAGAAATTGTAAACTTAATTGCTATATTTTGTTACTAATTTAACATACATCCCGAAATATAAAATATAACCCTCGTATACTAATAATACCATAATCAGTAGGCTATCTAGTAAAATATATTAAAGTGTAGTGAAATATCGAGTATATTCGATTAATAGAACATTTTCCCACGGACAAATAAATGATCTGTGAATTTGACATGATTAAAATTTGTTGATTGAAAATTGCTTTTGAAAATAAATTAATCACTCAGTATGATGATGGATTTAAAAGTATCGACAAGTCACGGTTTGTATTTGTGTTTTCCTTTTTTGCTTTCTCTCCTATTCACTTGCTATTGCTATTGCTAATATATATTTTTATAAATTAACTAAAAAAAAATAAGTCCGCGTTTACTTACTAATTTACAATGAGTAAACGGTTTTTCTCTATAAAAGCATTGTCAATTAATAATTGAAATAAAATAAAATTTAATGAGATTTAATATCGATAATAACTCTTAAAGTTAATGGAGTGATATAAGAACTGATTTTGAATATTCTCTTAATGGAATTTTGTTTTAAAACTCTAAAGTTCTACAGTATTCTGGGAATTTATAGTTTTTAAGGATAGTTCAAACGATTTCCTTAAAAATCTGGGAAATTAATAGATTTCTTATCAAAATTGCAATCTTCAGGTGCTTATTGATGACGAAAAAACTATTAGGCTTGTTTATCTACAATAACTCGTCACATTCTTTTCTGTGAATATGTTCGGAATACTTCCTCAACAATTATACGACCAGGATTTAACAGGTTTTATTTAATTAGTATTAAACGTTGACATTTGAATGGCCGCAAGCAAGAACAATTTTAATCAATTATAAGCTTTTAAAATGAAAATCTTAAAATATGCAATTAAACGAATGGGATAAATGCCATTTTGTAGTTAATTATTTGAATGTTTCTGTTTATTTAGTATCACTAAACTGGAGTTTGAGCAGCGGCACAATCGTGCTATGTATAATTAAGGATAATTGTTAATTAGAAAGTTATACTGCGAATGACATTGGTATTAATCCCTCGGCTGACATTTGTTTTGGATATCTAGGGGAACAAGGTGACATTTTAGTTAGGTTAACATAAAACCTGAAGAGATTTTACATAAGATTCTTCGTTTATTTTATTCAATAATTTGTTGGAAAACAAAAATAGTTTCTGAATGATTCACACATTTCATCGACAAAAATACATTTGATGTTGACATATGTTTTGATCAGCGATATCTATCGCTAAAAATATAAACAATAACTAAACCTTAGTGTTAAATTCTATTTCGTTATTTGTTTTGACGAAATCTACTGCTGAAGTCTTTAAGCTTACTACATTAGAATATCAAGTTTAATTTTAACTTAATATAAAAAACATATACGAAGCCGAAACCGAAATATAAAAGACAACCCTCGTTTAACAAAAATGAGTCTAGATTCTTTACAGACCATGTTTCAAATCCCGAAATATAAAAGAGAACCCAATAAATTGAGTCTTAATTATTTTAGTCTCTATTTAATCAAATTGTTAAATTCACATCATACTCTCGACACATTCTATATGCTTGTGTAAAATGATACATGCTTTTAAATAAAGTGTACTAACAGTGAATTTAACTTCCTATAGGCTATCCAGACTTAATCCCCAGTGATTATTGTTTTACATATATGAAAAGACGACTCTTGGTAAAAAGTCAGCTTTCATGAAGTAGTTATAGCTGAAATAAATACGCCTGTCTGGACAGTATTTGTTTGTGTTTTTCTCCGTGGAAATTTTTTTTTGTTTATTACTCTTCGTGAGTCCACAATTTGCCCTATTGGCAATAAGTATTTCTTATGTGTATATTATATATACATGGCATGTAGAAAATCACTTCATTAAGCAATCTTCTGTATAAAATATTA
Organism: Rhynchophorus ferrugineus; assembly: GCF_030347505.1. Classification (NCBI taxonomy): domain Eukaryota; kingdom Metazoa; phylum Arthropoda; class Insecta; order Coleoptera; family Curculionidae; genus Rhynchophorus; species Rhynchophorus ferrugineus. The sequence goes on along the minus strand of NW_027472584.1, from coordinate 19,291,201 downwards.
TCTTAATTAATTAGTCTTATTCTAAGGCTTATTCTAAAGTCTACATATGTCCAGTAATCAGATCAGGTGGTGTTAAACGTTTTAGTCTACGCACTTCAATATCACATCGCATATTTAGCTGATTAGCGAGTACATTGGGATGCACTGACATTCTTTCGAAGTACTTCACACAAACACGTTGAATTACACTCGTTATAGGTTTTAGAGGAATATCGCGTTGCATCACTTTATTCGAAATTAAGTACGGAGCATCAACAATGGCACGCAACACCTTATTTTGGAACCGTTGAATGATGGATATATTAGATTTGCTAGCGGTACCCCATAGTTGGATTCCATATGCCCAAATGGGCTTGAGTATAGTCTCATACAGCAATACCTTGTTATCTAATGATAACTTGGATTTGCGCCCGATGAGCCAATACATTTCATGTAATTTTAGTTCCAGTTGTTTCCGTTTAGAGAGTATGTGCTTCTTCCAGGTTAGGCGTCGATCCAAGTGCATACCAAGATATTTAACATGCTCTGCTTGGGGGAGTTGACGATGATTGATATTTACTGGTGGACATGCTCTTCCACGCAGGGTAAACGTTACATGCGTGGATTTTGTTTCATTGGCTTTAATGCGCCATGTCTTCAACCATAATTGTATTTGCTCTAAGTGGGTTTGTAGGTTTATTGATGCTGTGACTGGATCTTCATGGCATGCTAAGATTACTATATCGTCTGCATATGTTGCCACAGTAGTTATTTTTGTGGTGGGTAGATCAGCCGTATACAGAAGATACAGTACTGGACCCAGTACACTACCTTACGGAACTGCTGAACCGTGGAAATATGAATAAACAATATTAATATATAATGAATAGATTATGTTTATTTTGATAATATAAAGATACAATTAGTTTTATTGCAATGACTTTAAATTTCGTTTTAAATGATTAAATTCGATTTTGTTGTCTGATTTGAGGAATTCTGCTGCCTAAGTCCATCAAACACTTCTAGATGCTAGATGCTTCTAGATGATATGGTTATACTGCTTCGTTATATGCCAATTGTCAGTGTTGGTTTCAATGATTTAGAGGTGGCGATTTTGACGTCTAATACAAAGAATGACCTGGAAGATCAAAAAAAAATTAAGAAAATTTATTATAAGACCTATTGGACTAGAAGCCAGCTCAAGTTTTTAAACAACATTTAGATAACTTAGAATTTGATGAATTATATGGTGGGATCAGCAAGGCGTAGTGCATTTTGAGCTGCTAAAATCGAATGGATTTATTATTGCTGATATCTTCCACTATCTTTTGGATAATTTGAGTGATGTATTGCAAAATATATTATAAATAACGAGTAATTTCCTCTTGCACGTTAAGGCGCAACTATACATTGCAAGAGTTGTAAAGGATACCCTGCAGTAGTTTGATTGGGAAGCTCTGCTGGATCCACTGTACTTACCAGACATAACGCCTTTTGATTACCACTTGTTCAGATAAATGTAGCACGACTTGGTTGGCATGTTGTTTTGAAATGTTAATAAAGTGCGAAATTTGATCGATTATTGAAGTAAAACCAAATTAACATCGTTCTTTTAACATGGTATCAGCCAGATTAGAAAAAGTTGTAGGAAATTATGGAAAATATTACGATTTATTTATTAAGTTTTCTTTCTACCAACGAGGGTTTATCTGGAATTGACCTACTGTTTAATGTGGGCTTCGAACTATGGTCCTCGGCATTAAGTCTACCGACTGGTGATCCTTGTCGTATTTTGCACGCTTGCCTAGGACAATCACAAATATTAAACAAGTATAATCTTACGACCATGTCCCAGCATCACAACAGTAGGTGGACCGTCCTAACGCCTATATATATATATATATATATATATATATATATATATATATATATATATATATATATATTGTGTACTAATTTTTCTCAATAAAGTGAAAAAATGATTTTTACATTACTTCTTTTATATATTATTTTTGTTTCCATTTTATCGATATTACTTGGAAAAAATAAGCACAACAATAAATCACTCGCAAAATTTAAGACATGCCTGACGGAATATTTGGTATTTTTATGTATATATATTGTAAAACACACGAATTACATAATACACGTAACATAAGACTAAACTGAAACAGTCCAAACACTAAGCCAAAACTTAAAATAAATAAAATGATATATTTGAATATGAACAATGAAATCTCCTGTTGTTAGGCTATAAAACAATCATCGATTTGTTTATAGATTTGTAAGTTACTGTGAAACCAAAAAGCAATAAAACATATTATAAAAATATCTCTGTTGTGCTCCTATTTTAAAGGAATACATCTGTTAAATCGTCGAGTTTCTGCATTATAAATAGATACCGAGGATTATTCGAAAATGAAGTATCGATTGGCGATCGTGAACTTTAAATTAAAAAATGCTTAAAGAGTTTAAAACTCCCTTAATTTTGTAATGAATTTTAATAAGCTGCAAATAAATATTGTCATATTCTAAAGGGTTAAATTGTGTATCATTAAGTAATAGTGAAGGGTTAATTTTAAACGCAGGGCGTAAAATAAAAATTATATTTATATGAAGGAATTTAACATATAAAAAAGATAGAAACAGAGATCATAATAAATTATATAACAGCTATTTATTATATTGTTGCTAGTTTTTGACGACTAACCTACACTTTGTTTTTACAAGAACTTAAATCCTGGTATATATCTAGAAGGATCCATCGTCTCTTGTGTAATAACGTTTGTATAGTAACATTGCTGTTTTTCTATTAAATGCACCTCACTACACTATACTATACTACACAAGATTAAATTTTATAAAATGTTGATTCTTCTGAGTCTGTGTCCTGTTCAGGTGTTATCCAATGTGTTCTAGAGTTGAAGTACTTCGATATTGACATGAGAATAGAGTCTCTCCTAATGTTTCCTTAATTTCTTGGGTAATAGTCGGTATCTGAAGGTTTTGATGTAATTGGTAGATTCACCTACAATTCTTCGCAGGACTATGCTCTGGAAAACTCGTATTTAATTCCTTTTCACGGAACATCCTCATAATTGAATTTCATATCTCCATATAGCTTTTAATACTTGCTTGTATAACAGCAATTAATTATGTACTGATAATTATAATTTTCTTCCAATGGACCTTGGTATTCATGTGGTCGGTTTACAGTTCTGAAAACGAAATGAACGCGAAATGACAAGGGGGAAATTAAAAAAATACCTTAAATTTAACAAGGGTCGGTGATTATCACGACAGATACTTCTGATGACAGGCAAAAATGACATAGAATGATAACAAAACAAATAACAATATCGAGACACGCGAGATTCTACCTTTAGGGTTATACCTATCAAACAAATAAGTGACACTTTTGTTATTTACACACTTCTCTTAATTCTGTGATGCACGGGCAATATCCACAAGGAATAAAACCAAAGGCAACCTGTATAGTAATTTAAAAATTATAAGAAATATACGAATACATAATAAAATAGAGAAAAACAAAATATATAAAGATTCATTAATAAATAGATATCTAAATAAATAGAGAAATAGGAAATAATAAATGGAATATATAAAATGGAATGAAATTAAAATGACAAAACTGGAATACTATGTGAGCAAACTCACCATTTGATGAAACCCAGGTTAGGCAGTATAAAACACAATAAAATCAACAGAATATATTAAAAAATATAGTTCACACAAGAACTCATTTGAAGTTCTAACGTCCCTTGGACATGTTAAGATATTACATCTAGCAATAACGGTCCACGGGAAACTATTAATAATGTTGCCATTCCCGGTAATTGTTTCTGTTGCTTCGGTAGATGCAAAGGCGACAAATCCTACAATTAAAGAGTTCACTTTACATTATTATGACCGAATGCTAAAAAAAGTCTAGAATATAAAATTTCCTTGAAATGTACATGAAATGTCTTTGCATTTTAATAAAGAAAATATAGAGTACAGTGATAATTATGAAAGTTTAAAGACTAGCCATTTAGTTGATGTGTGTGTTTTTTTTTTAATACAATAAATCGATTAGAACAGTTGAAAACTAGAACGAAAATAGATTTCAAACGTAATTACCGATTGATTGATCGATTCATAATAATTTTGATTGATAAACTTTGGAAAAATCTAATTAAGAGAAAGCAGGAATCTTTACAAGCATCAAAGATAAGTTTGGGAAGGCTAAATTGTGTACTTCTGCATTTTCGGATGGGGGTTTCGTATGTTCGTCACGTAGTATGCCGCCATTCGTTCACCCTCATCCCCTGAGGAATTGCACGTACGTACGTTTATATTGATACATCTCTTGACCCGTATGTTTGTCAAATACCCACCTTTTTTTATACGTTCAGCTTTAAAAAGCTATCCCATAATTGATAACGTCAAAAATCCCTTCAGGTGCAATGCTTTATGATACGGAGCAATGTTTTATTACAGTCCATTTGTCCAGTATCTATATGGTATCGATGGATCGCAAGATAGATTTTTTAGCACTAGCAACCTATTAAATTAACTATAATAACTTATTAGTTTAATCCTAATTGGATACAGTTTTAAAAGTATTTATTCTGCAATAGATACTTTGGGATTAACCCACTTAGTTTTGGTCATTTAACTGATCTATATTAAATGGTTTAATTCTCTTTAATTTTCTGACTAAGCCATCATTATCTAGAAGCTGGAGGGCCTCAACATTGATGTGTTATGATGGAGCCTATGTTCATGTGTTTGGACGTAGTTCGACATTATCGACAGTTTCTATCTTCAGACCCTTATGCAGATTGTTATTACGAATGTACCAAGGAGCATCAACAATACCTGCCATTACCTTATTTTGGAATCTTTGGCTGATACAAACATAGAGTTGAACAACATAAGTCTATACTGGTTTCAAGACTTTTCGGTAAAGCAAGAGCATATTATATACTGACAGGGTTTAATGTATACCCGATAACCAGTATATTTTTTGTACTTCAGCTTGATTTTTTCTTAACATGTGCTTTATATCTAAATTTAACATATTTAGCTGTACGAGACAACTTGCTGGTTTGTATAAAGTGTCTATCGCAGAATAAATACTTTTAAAACTGTAGCCAATTAGGATTAAACTAATAAGTTATTATAGTTAATTTAATAGGTTGCTAGTGCTAAAAAATCTATCTTGCGATCCATCGATACTATATAGGTACTGGACAAATGGACTGTAATAAAACATTGCCCCGTATCATAAAGCATATTGCCTTGTGTTTGATTCTTTTACTGGTGAAATAAATATGCAATGATATTCATTTTGATGAGCTATTTTTCTGTCCAACGTTGTACAACGATAATAGTTGTTTAGTTTGTTTGATTCAGTGTTGTTATCTCAAATGGCTAGGATACAGTATCATCTGCAAATGTAGCAACAACATTTTTATTAAATGTAGTCAATTCTCGAGTGTAGAGCAGATAAAGGACTGGTCACAATACTATTTCCATCAAGTCATAATGCAAATATATGAATTGTCCATACATAAAAGTGAAAAAAAATTTGGTTCGGCTTCAGGCATCAAAAAAAAAAAACAATTTGATGGTACATTTGGGCCTGAATCTTGAATGTTGATTCAAAATTACGGCCATCATCATTCTGAACGGTTTTGTTGCTCCAAATGATGTCATTTGGAAGCAAGAACTGAATTTACAAATTTTACGCAAAAATTTCGATTGAGATGTGGCTAATAGTGTTTTTAATGTTTCTGGTGATATATTTAATAAAGGAAGTGAAACTTTTTCTGATGCGCAGCAAATACTGACCGATTCATCTTTGTTTTGTATTTAACTATATGATAATTTGTATATTTTTCTATATTTCCGTTAACGACTTGTGTATGTGACGAATAGTCGTAATACGCTGTAGAAAATTCATAATAGACACTGAGTAACTCAACAATATTAAATATAAAAGTATCGAATATAACAGTTTGGTTATGTTGTTTAACAGTTCTTTACATTGACACTTCGAAATTTCACTAAAATATATCGCTGATGAAAATTCATGCAAGTACCTTTAAGGTAAATTAATATGGCTCGGTTAATGGAGGCAAAACGAAATAAAACAGTGGTGTTTACATTATATGACCGTTATTTATTGGCAATATAAAAAAATGTAGAAAATACAAAATAGATAAAACTGATGGCAGCGGTGTTACTTGGAGACGAGGCTTCGACAGTCGATAGTGGCACGTCTAAACCAAACGATAGTCGGTTACTGAATCATTGGAAATACCCTTCAATAACATCCCAGATAAGCGTCTCGGGGTTGCCAGCTATTCGTTATCGGGTTCTAGTTGGCGCTGCTGGCACCCCGCCCGTGTTCAACATCTGGGATTATATTTCTGGGTATTTTGTAGACCGTTATTCCACTAGGTAAAATTCGACATGCCTCAAGGTCGCTACACACCTAATATAATATTTAGATTCAAAGAGATCAAATATACAAGAAATAGGTGGTATAATATAGAGAATAGCAATTGAATAGAAATTACTATTATATTAGAGAATATACAGAATTAACAAGTAATAAAGATATTATAAAAAGCTAAAACTCTAGAAATTATATGTAAAATATTTTAAGGCATTAACAAGTTACATGGCAAATAGCATTAACAATCGTAGAAATAAGGATATAATTGGAATGATGTGAATATCTAAAGAAACATTAAACTTAAATATTGTATATAGAGAATCTACAAACATATTCTGAAGATTTTATTGTAAATTTAAAATTTTATAATCACTTTCATGTAGTATACGGATTCAGTAGTTGAAACTTTTGATATTTTCAGGTGATCAATGAATTGACTCAATATCTGGCTTCTTTGTATTTGTATATGTATTATGTTTATTAATTAAGTAATTCAAATACAGCCTATTCCTGCGTAGCCAAGAAAGTTGTTTTCAGCGTTTAAATAAGTCTTTAAAATCACCATCAACATTTGTTGTACATAATTCAGCATTACTATGTGCTTTATGTATAAGCAATCTGTATTTCTCGTATGATGCTGATACACTATTGATAATTCATAAATGTTTAAAAATAATTAGTTAATTATTAGCTTTATAGATATTTTCAATAAAAACTCTCACTTTATCTAATGGCGCAATTATTTAATTTTTAATATAAATAAATATGTGTAAAAGTAAAATTATGTGTTTATTGGAATCTTAATTATATTCATTGCGGTACATATAAACCAACAATTTCATAATGACAAATTCTAATCATTCTAATATGTGTAATTAAACCAATTATGATATGAATCCTAGTATAAGAAATACATATATAACAAGAGCAGCGTAAAATTCGTAATTATTCCTGTATTTGTTTGATTGCATTGACAAGGTTAAAGGGTATGAATCATTTTAAAATAACGCGCCGATATTAATTGACTCGAAGGGATCGAACATCAAAATGTACAACTAACAGAACGATTTCTGTTAATGTTGTCCAATATTGCGCATCAAACACAGCTTAATTAATATCGGGAAGGTCTATTTTCATCGAAAACGCTGTCATCACGACGATATGATTTTAATATTGAGATAATCGGGTGACAAACAGACATAATCTACTAATTATTTGCCTAATACAGGTGCAGTGTTAGAAACTGCGTGTTATAACTTCTATTCGAACTCATTAACTATTTGACAAACTTCCAGATAAGGACTTTATTAAAAAGATTATTACGTCTAATCACGCTGTCGCTATATTTGTTTTCAATGAACTTACAAAATACGATCTGGCTGTTTACTGATCGGATTTGACGTGATTGGAAACATGTGTAATTTTAATCATAGTTTTGTTATATAAATAGGTCATTTAAATTACTACTTAGTTGCAGAATATCGAAAATTTATTAAAATATTATTACTTATTATCTATACTTAAAAGTTTTCTAGAGGGAGCTGAAACAAAAAATAAATTAAAAGTATAATCTTTTTTTAAATTTAATTATTACATTGTTACTAGTTGTTTCCGACTAACCTACAATTTGTCTTTTTGATAACTTAAATCTAGAACATAACTAGGAGGACCCATCGGCAGAATGGTTATACATGTCACAGCTGTATTTTTTATTATATGCACCTCACTACACAACACTATACAAAACATCAGATGGTTTCATTCTTTTGAGTCTGTGTCCTGTTCTGGTGGTATCCAAAAGCTGCAATATTTCAATATTCTCATGAGTATGGAGTCTTTCCTCATGTGCCCTTGCAATTCTCTTAATTTCTTGACTGACTGTGGGTATCTGCAGGTCTTGGTGTAGGTAATCAGTCCTATAGTATTTGGATGCGCCCACAATAACTCTCAAGACTTTTTTCTGAAAAATGTGTATTTTGTTTATGTTATTCTTTGCAGAACATCCCCATATTTGAACTCCGTATGTCCATATAGGTTTCAGTAGTTGTTTATATAATAGCAATTTATTATGTTCTGATAATCGTGATTTTTTTTTCAATTAGCCAGTACATTTTCCTATATTTCAATTCCAGTTCTTTTCTTTTCTACTTTATATGTTCCTTCCAGCGAAGTTTTGGATCAAGATTCATTCCGAGATATTTAGCGTTGTTGCTATATGGAATGATAGTATTATTTAATGTTATTGGTGCTTGTACGGTCTGATTTTAGGTGAACTGCATATGCACAGATTTATTTTCATTAATTTTTATTTTCCAAGCTTGTATCCGATTATTTATATTGTCACTTGCCTGTTGTAATTTTCGTGAAGCCACTTCAATATTGTCTCCGACAGCTATAATCGCGGTATCATCAGCAAAATGTAGCCATCGTAATATTCTCCATTTGTGGTACATCATAAACAGTGTTTGCTAGTCTGAAACAGTGTTTGCTTCGGAAATACCCTCAAGTAGTACAAGTTTTCAAAATCAAGATCAAAATCAAAATCAATGAAGTTTTTACAAAATTCTATAGCAATTAAAATTGGACAGACTAAATTCATCAAAGGGACCTGGTAAGTGATTATACAAATGTTGTTTTGGGCAGTTTATATGTATATTATATATATATATATATATATATATATTGAATAATAATTTTTTTAATAACACAAATATATAAATCAAATATTTTGGCGTTATCACCTGCTTATATTGAAATTGGAGATAAAATCTAATGTTTTAATATTCTGTTAGAAAACAAATTAACGATAAATATTGGAGAAGTCGGTGGATCCATCCTTTCTCTTAATTAAATAAACATACGTTTGCATTCCCTTTGCCAGTCTCCAATTTAGAATACAATGTGTTGTTAAAATAATAAGCAGGGTCGCACAATATTGCCCTGGCTTCAACCCTTAACCGCAAAAGGTCAGATTTGGATCTTAAAATGATATATTTGGTTAAAATATGATCAGAGGAATTGTTGAAATTTTATTCATTTATTCAGGACGAGATTTGTCTAGTTAAATGAGAAAGTCCTTTTTGTTATATCTTCCAATACTGGGTATTAGTTTTCTTTGTTAAATAATATATGTTCATTCAATAAAATTTTTTAAAAAATCTTTAATTTTAAAAAATTATTTTGAAATGATTTGTTTGAAGTTTATGTATTAATTAAGATATTTTTAAAAAGATAACAGATACTTCTCTTTATAACTGTCAATCTGTTAAGAATACATAAAAAGCATGTTCTTTATGATATTTAAAACCATGCCACAAAGAACAAACTCTGGAAATATCGAATATATCATAGTAAAACATTACATTCAACGTGAAATTTTCCATACATGATGGTAATTTTATTAATATCGATACAGTTAAATTGAAATTGTAGCAAAAATATGAAAATGATCAAAATTCTCAATTTTTCCTGAAAAGGGAAGGTATATTTTTGCTTGCTGGTTTGGTTAAATTTTCGATATATAGTCTATTTTATGCCGAAAAAGACAAATATAACATCTGTTCAATACTTGGGTAACAAGTTATTAAAATATAACTTAAATAATGCTAAATATATTTCTCAATAAAAATGACAATGTTCAATATAACCTGCTATATCTGTTAATATACTGTTTAGTCCCCTAACTTATATCGTCAAATTTTTCTCAGGCATTGTGTGGCAGTAAGAAAACGGTTTAACGAATTATTGATACAAATTGTGAAGGTAGCCGAAAAAAAAAATAAAAGGAAAATGTCTTGTCGGGACTTAATGCGAAGGAGAAAACATTAAAAAGGGCCATAGTGTCTGGATACATAAAACGTTGGTTAGTGGGCCATTAGAACGAAGGCAAAACGCAAAATAAAGACCGTTTTAAAATTTAACGACAGCGTTGCTGCGGTACGGGGGGGCATTTAAACATCCGCCTGACGCGATCCCACAGGAATCAGGGACATATATAGTCCGGGCGTGGGCATGGGGGGAGTGTGGTGAGACACCAGTCGAGATAAAGCCCCAGTTTAGTCGGTGAGCCGTGATAAGAATGCAAGCGGGGCGATAAGGGGCCGGCTAAGAGTTCAGGAGGTGTCTCTTAAGATAGATTGCTGTCGCGGGAAATCCACCCACCTATTTTTCTGTTTTCCCGGCACGTATTAACGACCTGTGACAACTGTGATCTATAACACTGATTCCGGCTAAAGTTATTACCCAATTCTTACCTTTTTTCCCTTGATCTTTTCTTTTTATTGACAATACGTTTTATTTATTGATATTTTCTACGTTCTTTACCTTAAACTTACTTATAAACAACATCTTATTCAACCGTTTACATTTCCAGTTCTTATATTTATTTTTATTTTCAATTATGCTACGAATACGAGTAGAAAGAATTGGTTTGTTTTATTTACTATATTAATAATACCATTATTTATTTAATGATACTAGTAAATAATACTCATTAAAAAAAAAACAACAAAAAATTGTTTTAATTTCATTAAAATAGAAATATATTCTATTTAAATTGTATAACACGTCAATTGAAAATTCCCAGGCTTACCATAGTAGAACAAATTTTTTTGGCAAAATTAGTTTCTTTTTTATTCAACATAATTCCCTTCAAGGGTGATACACTGATTATAGCGACCCGCCAATTTTTCGATACTATTTTTGTAGTATGATTTGTCCTTTGCTCCAAATAGGCCTAAGTTTCGGCAATCACCTTTTCATTCGACGAAAATTTTTTCCCAGCGAGTATTATTTTGAGATCTGAGAACAGGAAATTGTAGCTGGGGGCCAGATCTGGAGAATACGGTGGACGAGGAAGAAATTCGAAGCCCAATGCATATATTTTTGCCATAGTTTTCACTGACTTGTGACATGGTGCATTGTCTTGGTGAAGCAGCACATTCCTTTTCTTCAAATGCGGCCCCTTTTTGCCGATTTCGTCCTTCAAACGGTCTAATAACACTATGCAATCGTCGCTGTTGATGGCCCTTCCTTTTTCAAGGTAGCCAATGAAAATTATTCCATGCGCATCCCAAAATACAGACGCCATATCCTTGCCAGCCGACTGTTGCGTTTTCCCACGCTTAGGAGCGAGTACACTCATCTTTTGAGGGTAAGTTCTAACTAAAAAACATGTGGATTTAATTCTAGTAGCGACATCTATGTGTCAGGCCGGGGACTTTTCAATGGACCTGTTATGAACAAACAAGAAATATTATCAACCGGCTTGGATGGAGCAGTGGTAAAGGCGACAGGACGGTCCACCTACTCTTACGATAGTCGCGGGTTCGAATCCTGCTGGGGCATAATCGTAAATTTATGATTGGCAAAAAATTGCCATTTTTCACCACAAGCTGTTAAAACAAGATTCTTCGATTGATTACCAATGCCTCTCGCTACGTAACCAACAAAGAACTGCACAATGACCTGGAAATCAAATGGATTTGCGAAGTTATCCAAGATTTCGACCTGAAACACGAAAGAAGATTACTAAATTATACTAACGTGGAAGCAATACAACTTCTGGACAGCGCGCAGGATGTCAGGAGATTGAAGCGAACAAAACCATACGAACATATATAAAATGTATAGTTTTAGTACAAACTATAGCTATAAGTTATTGTAATTTAATAATTGGGGAATACATGTTGATGTATTTTCTCGCACTCGTATTGCTTGTGAATTAATCCAAGTACATAGGAGAAGTAGTAATACTTTAATTGTAAATAAAGATTGTACTATGCGTATCTAATAAAAATGTTAAAAAAAGATAAAAAAAATGTTCACCACAAAATAAAATCGTTATATAGCCATTTCATTCAATTTCATTTCAATACCATATAGTGTAAAATTCTTTATAATCCTTGCAATTTTCATTAGCCTGTGATTATTTTAACGGAAATGCTAGTAAAAAATGGAAATGGTCAAAAATCGCAATTTTTTACTACTACATACTGTATAGAAAAAGTGTGAAACATTTTGTCACAACACCTCTCAGATAATGATAAAATTGTCAAAATATATGTATTTTAGGGTGAGACAAAGGATCATAATTGATGTTAAATTGCTTTAGAACTTATTATTTTTAAGATATATAATATAAAGTGAAGGCCAGTTTTTTTAAATATTTCTGATAATAGTGAGTTGTTTCTTTCTACTGCTTTATTTAAGTTGTTCCATTATATTTATAATTTCTTGATGAATTTTTTATGTAATTCTTGACTAATTGTGACTATTGGTAGATTAGTAGGAGACCTGGAAAAAGAGGAACAATAAAATAAATAATATATCTGTGACCTATTTACGCAATAATGGGATGAAAATAAGAACGTCACTAACAAAAAATCATACATAATCCAAATTAGAATACTGGTATAATAATCTATCACGAATAAAAGAAGAAGAACATAACCTCTTTTATAGTAATGCTAATAAAAGCTAATAAAATCGCTAACAATAACAGTTTTTTTATGTGATATCTTTTTAGATTGCAAATGATATTGCGCAAACCGAGGGAATGAACTTTAATTGATATAAAGTTATTATAGACCGGGCAACGATCTGTGTTAGTAAACCGTAACTAAATAGACCAATTCAAAAGTTCGAAAATAACTCAAAGGCAGACTTTGTCGGGTTTAAAGGTGGGTGGCGAGGTAAAGCAAAAGAAAATGGCATTGTTTTCTGGTTAAACAATCGTACATGGTCTAGCTAGAAGCCATAAAACGCGCTGGTGACAATAACTGACCTATAAATTTCAGGCGTAAAGGATATACTTGTTTATAATCAGAGACAGTTACATTCGTTTTAACGGTTGAGCCCATGTCGTTATATGCTGCTCCTCCATATTAACGGAATCCTCTGGAATGAATTTGGATTATACAATATTAATTTTTAAAAAAATAATAATTTTCAATAAAAATTAAAATAATGTAAATATTTTTTTTTTATTATTTTAGGATAATTGATATGGCTCGGTGAATGGAGGTAAAACGAAATGAAACAGTAGTGTTTACATTATGTGACCGTTACTTATTGCCAATATAAAAAATATGGAAAATACCAAATCCAACATCTGGGATTATATTTTTGGGTACTGCGTTGACCGTTATTCCACGATCTAAAATTCGACATGCCTCAAGATTGCTACAATACTCCCCTGCCAGAATTTTACGTACAAATATTTTAAACAACAAAAAAAAAAATGATGCATAAAAAGTGTTTTAAACATTTGGATATGCTAAATCAAACAGTCGTGGTTGGTACGGTTGGGATCTGGTACGGCTGTTGATATCTTTTGGTCTTACAGATAACGTTGCTTCATCGTCGCTTTAGCACTTAAATGTGGTCTATCGACGCCGTTCAAAACAAACTATTTTTCGAACAGGTCTCCCGTAATCGACGCTGTAGGAGGTTCGATTGTTCGACAATGTGGTAGCTTATTTTCTTCGAAGACGAGACGTTGCCAATTCTGGTATCTCGGCGAAGACATGACAAGTGTACGGTGACTGCAATCGGCACCTAGCTTCTGGAGCTGCTCTGTGACTAATCCGTAGTCACATACGTTACGGTAATTCAGAAAAAAACAAATAACGACGGTATCCGACCGAAGCTTCCCAAAGCCTTTCAAATCAAAATGTCTACTATTATGACGGAGACGGCGAGCGAAGGAAGACATTATGATTTAAGCATAGCGCCGAAAGAAATGTTTAGTCGAGACGCTAATGATTAAATAGTGATGTTAATATCTCTAAGAGTTCAGAAAATTGTGAAAGAAATAAAATGTGGACAAAAAATTTAAAAAAAAATGAAATGGAAATAATGAAATGAAATTTAATGTCCATTGTTCCAGCACTAAAATGAAATTTAATGAGGAACAAATGTTTGAGCGAATGTAATGCTGAACGAACAAAAATAAAATCGAAGAAGAATAGTATTAAAAATATTGAAAACGTTGAAACAAAAACTATAACGGCCACGTAAAATACACCATGTTACACGTACCCTCCATTCACGAGTCCAAACCAAATTTTGCGAAAGATATCAAGTCGTTTTCACCACTTTAGGGTATCGATGAATGGAGGTAAGATGAAGTGAAGCAGTGGTGTTTACATTATGTGACCGTTACTTATTGCCAATATAAAAAATGTGGAAAATACAAAATAGATAAAACGGATGGCAGCGGTGTTACCTGGAGACGAGGCTTGGGCAGTCGATGGTGGCACGTCTAAACCAAACGATGGTCGGTTACTGAATGATTTAAATATTGATATATTAGTTGTCGCTGCTGGCACCCTGTCCGTATTCAACATCTGGGATTATATTTCTGGGTACTTCGTTGACCGTTATTTCATCATGTAAAATTCGACATGCCTCAAGGTCGCTACATTATTATTCATCATAGCAATCCAACAAAAAACAATACTATAATCATGCTCTAATATCGATATTCGCTAGATATGACTCCATGTGGCTTTCTCTATACTTAAAAATAAAGAAAAGCTGTAAGAAAGAGCTGAAGGCTATCTCAATGCACGGGTTCCTGGAGAAAAATTATTTTGTGTCGTTCTTTGTCACTGACAACAACATTGCCATTTTTAGCTCATTGAAATCAACACCAAAGTGGGGAGTGGATCATGGATCAGTATCTCCATAAATTTCTAAAAGTGTTTTATGGGCTTCGGAAGCAGAAGATCTTGGAATACAACAACAAAAATATATATTACTTAGTCTAAAAGTGTTTTTTTTTATGCAGAAAAATGTAACAACCATCAAATATAACAGTTGCTTTCATTAGTAATTTTGCGTTTTCAACAGTAGATATCAGTATATCTCATAGCAGTGGTTTGCGAATGGTCTAAGTATTCAGATTCAGATATTACTTTCAAGGATATTATATTAATGTAGACGAATAAATAATATTTAGAAGCAATATAATAGTTGTTTAATTAATGAAGATCCAAGTACGAATCACATCGTATATAAATAGTTGAGAGTTAGCTAATGCCATGAAAAAAAAGTATAACCCAAGTATTGCTGAATTGTTGATGGAGTAGAAAAAAGTAGGGAGTAGTATGGAGATGCATAATGTTTAACTGATTATTGAGTTAAGAATTAAAATAAGGAATAATTCTCGATATGTAAAAAAATGAAAACAAATGCTAATATCATTGTGTATATGATTATCTGCATTCTTACGACTCTGATGTAAAACACTAACAATAAAAAAATGAAAATAATACTAAAACCAAACGTGGTAAACATGCAACAAGCAGTGTATGTTTTAAAAGTGAAATTGAAAGTGGGTGGTAATCCATTAAGTCAACATCTTGACAAGCCGACTTCTCGGGTTCACTCATATATATTCTGCGACAATCCAAAATAGAATTATCGGAATTTGTCGAACCGTTCACTGTTTTGTACTCAAGCGTTTATTTTTGATTTTAGGTTAACGTCACGTGAATTTACTTTGTTAGTAATTCTTTAAACTCCGAATATATTTTCGATCTGTGTATTTTTGCAAATATTTCTTAATTTTTTTTTAAATAAACGTCATTTATTTTAAAAATACTTTAGTAATAATATATGTAGGGATAAAGTTCTTGCATAAATGCGGTAATCCTTAGATAACTAGTATTTGATATAAAGAACTATTTTATAATGTGTTTGTTTAGTGAAGAAGCTCCAATTTGTCAACCAAATCTCTAGCAATCTCTGGAATCACATAAATTTCTTCTCTTTTACATGTTATTGAAAAAGCCTACGGAAGTAAAAAAGTATGCTCAGCCATATTCTTAGATGTAGTACAAGCTTTTGATAAGGTTTGGTATGAAGGTCTTATTCATAAACTACAGAAAATGTTACCAAAACAACACACCGAACTTCTAAAATCGTACATTACAGCCAGATTGTTTAGAGTTAAACAAAAAGAAGCTTATTTTACAATAAAAGAAGCTACATCAGGTATACCACAAGGAAGTGTACTGGGGCCAATGCTTTATCAACTCTACACTTGTGATATACCACAAATGGAGAATATTACGATGGCTACATTTGCTGATGATACTGCGATTATAGCTGTCGGAGACAATAGTGAAGAAGCCACACAAAAATTACAACAGGCAAGTGATAATATAAATAATTGGACTCAAGTTTGGAAAATAAAAATTAAGGAACATATAAAGAAGAAAAGAAAAGAACTGGAATTGAAATATTATATGAATATATTATTTAATATAATATTATATGATATATTATTGAAATTTATTGGCTAATTAGAAGAAAATCACAATTATCAGTACATAATGAATTGCTATTATATAACCAAATACTGAAACTTATATGGACATACGGAGTTCAATTATGGGTATGTCTTGCAAAGAGTAACATAAACAAAATACAAATTTTTCGGAACAAAGTTCTGAGAAGTATTGTGGGCGCACCCAAATACTATAGGACTGACTACCTACTTCGAGATCTTCAGATACCCACAGTCAGTCAAGAAATCCAGAGAACTGCAAGGGGGTATGAAGAAAGACTACCTTCTCATGAGAATATTGAAGTATTGCACTTTTGGAAACCTCCAGAGCAGGACACAGACTCAAAAGAATCAAACCATCAGATTTTGTGAAGTGTTGTGTAGTGAGGTGCATATAATAAAAAATACAGCAGTGACATGTATATATATGTATATGTAAATATACATAATTTCATCAGAGACTGAGATAGGGCCGATGAGTCCTCCTAGTTAATATCTAGATTTAAGTTATCATAAAGACAAATTATAGGTTAGTTGGAAACGACTATTAACAATTTAATAATTAATTCAATAATAATAAGAAAATATTCATTAAATTTCTATGATACTAATGTGTATCTCTTATATAGTATAGGTATATAAATTTTGACAGTTTTTTTTACTTTATAAAGGTATTTATTGAGAAAATGGATGCAATTTATATTATTCAAAATGTTTTCTATTTTCTACAACATTTTCTCATCTTCTTGCTCACATATCGATGCCGCGTCGAATACGAACAACAAACTAATCTGCATCGATCTGAACAATCTGTGATCAGAAGGCTCTATGTCTGGTGAGTAATCTCGATGCTACAGAACTCCCCACTAGAACTGCGACATTCTATCCAACAGAGAAGTTGCAACCATTGATCACAAGGTGATGACTTTGTGCCTGTTTGATTTCATTTATTTTCATCATTTTCACTAATAAATATCTATTAAAAAACAGCGATATCTATATTGATATCAGATTAAGTTCAGAGGAAGTCATTTATATTTCATAAACAACTTCAAACCATTCCAATCTATATATATATATATATATATATATATATATATATATATATATATATATATATATCGAGAGAAATATACTGATGTCAGTCGATAAAGATGCGGTAGCAATTGTTTTGAAGCTGTTGTGATTGGTAATCACATCATCACAGTATCATCAGCACAGTATCATCTTCCAAACAAAATATCTCTGAATAATGAAGTTCAACAGAAAATATGCTAACTTGAAAAACCTTCAGCCTTCTTGAAAAGCCTTCAGGTTTCTAAAAGGCGTGTTATAATCAATTACAATTAAGAATTAATTAAATAATTGCGGAAAAAGATTAATTGATTTGGGGAAGTAGAAACAGATTTTCAGGAAAATGAAGCGTATCGTATGAAAGCATTTGATGCTGCATACTTTTTAACTTAGCTAAGGATAAATCTAATGGTCCATTCAAGATTAAACCCCATGTGAGTTTATTAGCATATTTTGATTTTTTCATAATTTCTGTAAGTCACTAGTTAATTATTTTCTAATTATATGTATATGTTTGATGAACGAAAGTATAGTCGAGAGGATTTCTATATATAAACAATAATTACAAATACAATTACTTCTTGTGTATGTAATATCTTACGTACTCGTATTATTGTTAATATTAGTTAGTAATTATTACAAATTGAGTGTTTTCTCTATTCAGTTAGCGAAATTAACATTATCTAAAAACGAGTAGATGAAAAACGACGATTATTTTGGCGCCTTAATTAATTATCTTCCACTATACGGTACGACGTCAATGGTTTTAATATATTTTTCCTAGAACAAGCGACTTATTCGATCGCTATAATCAATATCGCGTTGATTTTATAGTCAATTGGCTTAAAAATGTGCCACATAAAATTTTGATGTTCTCCTTGCATTCGGTAGTTAACAGATTTCATTATTTAGTCTAATATCAAAGCAGTTATGTCCGATTTATTGTTTTGTTTTCAAATTATGTCAAAACTGAGATCAAAACAAGATCTAATCTGACCAAGTTGATGAATCAACGAATTAAAATGTTGTTTATTTTAACAATTTCTGAAATATAGCCTCTGATCTACCAAGAAAGTTTTTTTTTAATGACTGAAAGACTCTGTTGAAGGATTTTTTTTGGTAGAATTGATAGAACAATAAATTGGGATGATTATAATAATCTTTTGGAATTATTTGCATAAAACAATTCGTGAAAAAAGACTTGGTTTAAAGAAGAATAAAGCTCATTTTCCATGAAAATAATAATACTTCCTTACACAGCTTAAAAAAACCACATAAAAATAATTGGATTTTTAAAACTCGAGTTGTTTAAACACTGAACTGATTCGCCAGATTTAGTTTCCTTTGACTATATGCTCTTCCTTTGCTTTAAAGGATTGTTTCATGGGAAACTGTAATAAAAAGTCATTTTTATAATTACAATAAATTTACTATACATTTTCGTTTTATTTCCTCAAACTTATTAAATAAAAGTCTATGTCATTCTACATCCTTGGATTGACCATTAAATTTGAATTTTGAAAGGACTTTTATATGCATCTATTCAGCAGGGTTTGTTAAAATTTTTATAAAAAAGTAAAACTGTATAAATATATAGGGGATGGAGAGAATAACTTGAACATTTCACACATATAATATATTTATTTATTTATTAAATACTGAGTCACTCTTGGCTTTTCTGCACTGGCACCTTTGGCTGCAATTCTTCGCAGAATAGACTTATAGAGTGTATGAATAGTTTCCAATGGAATGCTGCCAATATAGTATTAAAGTATGCTCCAACGGGCGCCAAACTATGCCTCATTTTCAGCTCAAAAACTCAATGATGTTAAGGTCTAGCCATTATGCTGGCCAGGGACGTTGTTTGATAATATTCAGATGTTTCTCCAAGGAAGTTAACCCGTTAACTTGGAGTTTCACCCACTATTATTCTTCGCCTATGATGTTTTCTGTATCGTGTCATTACCGTGGATACTGTCACTCATGAAATGTTAAACAACATGTGAAAGATCAGATATAACACATTGAAATATAACCTACAAAATTTGATATGCAAATTGATCAAGCAGTGTTGCCAATTTGTACTATTCCATGGCACCAGGTCAATTGAAAAGTCCCAGGTCTGACACATAGACGGCGCTACTAGAATTAAATCCATATATTTTTTCGTTAGCCCTAACCCTCAAAAGATGCGTGTATAAATTTGACAGCTGCCGGATCATTAGTTTGTGAATTATAGCATTTTAAGTGAAGCAACTTTTGTTATTGTGAAAAAAAATGGATTAAAAGGAATTTCGCCTGTTGATAAAATATTGCTTTTTGAACGGAAAAATACAGTTGAAGCAAAAACATGGCTTGATGCCGAGTTTCCGGACACTGCCCCAAGAAAATTAACTCTAGTTTAGACGTGGTTGAATGAGCACCGAAGACGGTGAACATAGTGGACGCCCAAAAGGGGTTGTTACTGACGAAAACATTTAAAAAATCCACAAAATGATTTTGAATGACCGTAAGTTGAAACTGAGTGAAATAGCAGACACTCTAAAGATATCAGCTGAACGTGTACATCATATTATTCAGGAATATTTGGGTATGAGAAAACTCTGTGCAAAGTAGATGCCTCGTGAGCTCACTTTTGACCAAAAAGAACGACGAGTTGATGATTCCGAGCAGTGTTTGGAGATGATCAAACGTAATAAACCCGAGTTTTTCCGTCGATATGTGACAATAGATGAAACATGGCTCCATCATTTCACTCCAAAGTCCTATCGAAGTTATCCGAGTGGAGTGCACACGATGTACCTGCTCCAAAACGTGGGAAAACGCAACAGTCGGCTGGCAAGGTTATCGCGTCTGTATTTTGGGATGTGCATGGAATAATTTCCATTGACTACCTTGGAAAACGAAGGACCCTTAACAGCGACTATTACATAGCGTTATTGGACCGTTTGAAGGACGAAGTCGCCGAAAAACGGCCGAATTTGATGAAAAAGTAAATGCTGCTTCGCCAAGAAAATACACCGTGTCACAAGTCAGTGAAAACGATGGCAAAAATCCATGAATTGGGCTTCGAATTGCTTCCTCATCCACCGTATTCTCCGGATCTGGCCACCAGCGATTACTTCCTGTTCTCAGATCTCAAAAGAATGCTCACTGGGAAGAGATTTTCGTCGAATGAAGTGGTCGATCGCCGAAACTGAGGCCTATTTTGAAGTAAAGGACAACTCGTACTACAAAAATGGTATCGAAAAGTTGGTGGGTCGCTATAATCAGTGTATCACCCTTGAAGGGAATTATGTTGAATAAAAAAACTATTTTTCCCAAAAAAAATGTGTTTTACTATGGTAGGCCGGGGATTTTTCAATTGACCTGTTTTTTATATTATCTTGCCTCTCTCTTCCTATCGAAAATTGCTATTACAATGATTTTATGAAGAATCATGTCTTTAGTAACGTACGGGACACACGGTTGGAGGAAATAAATCAGGTTATATAGATTTTTGTTGGTAAAACTTAATTGTATGTCTAATAAAAGTTGGAATGGGGTGAATTTAAAAATGTTTCAAACGATCCTAAAGACCCGTAGCGAGAGAAGCCGTTTAATTTCGAGTGTGGGATTATAAATCGAGAAGTTTTAGTGAGAGAGCCAGCGATTGGTATTTAATGCGACGTAAAAACTAAGGAATGTCCAATTTAAAAAACGACGCACCGGCACATAACTTATTGGGAGGGTAATTATGGTGTCAGATGCGAATTTATACCGTTCAATAAACAATTCAAATGGTTGGGACTTCCTGCTGCATTATTATCGGTCTCGCTTCCACACTGGTTTTAAATTTTAAATGTTGCTTTCTGCGATTTATTAAAAACCTATTAAACTTTTGGTGTCTTCATTTTCTTTGGCCAACGGCGAGCTTGTTCATTCTTTTCTCGCCGCTCTTTCATACTTTACGTTACCGTTTTAAAACCGGTCGAAAATATGATTTCGGATTATTTTGAACATATATTAACAAATACTATCGTACAAATATTATACGGCTCCATTCACTTCAGACATAAACAATCTTTATTATGTTTCTTATCATTTTCTCGATAATTTCTATATCTTCATGTAATATTGCAATTTATCCACATACGACTTGTACAGAATGACTGTATAGATGTATAGATATCTCTGTTCATTTTATTAAAGAAACCTTTAGTTTCAAACGTTTAACACCATTTTTTTAACTACCAGGACTGTGTTTTTGACTGAGGTTTGCTATATAACACCTTCCTCCAGAAAATAACGACTATTTTTATATATCGTTTCATTTGCTTCTGCAGTGGTAAAAGAGACAGAATAGTTCTCCTGTTGTTGCGGTAATCGCGGGTTCGAACCCTGCTCGGGCATGGTCGTATAACAGGTCAATTGAATAGCCCGCGGCCTACCATAGTAAAACACATTTTTTGGGCAAAAGTAGTTTTTTTTATTCAACATAATTCCCTTCAAGGGTGATACATTGATTATAGCGAACCTCCAACTTTTCGATACCATTTTTGTAGTACGATTTGTCCATTGCTTCAAAATAGGCCTCAGTTTCGGCGATTACCTCTTCATTCTACGAAAATGTCTTTCCATTGAGTATTCTTTTGAGATCTGAGAACAGGAAGTAGTCGCTGGGGCCAGATCTAGAGAATACGGTGGATTAGGAAGCAATTCGAAGCCCAATTCATGGATTTTTGCCATCGTTTTCACTAACTTGTGACACGATACATTGTCTTAGTGACGCTGCACGGCGATTTCGTCCTTCAAACGGTCCAATAACGCTATGTAATAGTCGTTGTTGATGGTCCTTCCTTTTTGAAGGTAGTCATTATTCCATGCGCATCTCAAAATACAGACGCCATAACCTTGCCAGTCGACTGTTACGTTTCCCCACGCTTTGGCGCGGGTTCATCGTGTGCAGTCCACCCGGATGACTGTCGATTGTACTTTGGAGTGATATGATGGAGCCATATTTCATTCATTGTCACTTATCGGTGCAAAAACTCTGGTTTATTACGCTCGATCATCCTCAAACACTGCTCCGAATCATCAACTGGTCGTTGTTTTTGGTAAAAAGTGAGCTCGCGCTGCACCCACTTTGCACAGAACTTTCTCATACCCAAATATTCGTGAATGATATGACGTGCACGTTCAGTTGATATCTTTAGTGTGTCAATTTACGGTCATTCAAAATCATTTTATGGATTTTTAAAATGTTTTCGTCGGTAACAACCTCATTTGGGCGTCCACTGCGTTCACCGTATTCGGTGATCATTTCACCACGTCTAAACTTTTTTAGCTTTTATCAATTTTTTCACAATAACAAAAGTTGCTTCACTGAAAATGTTATAATTCATAAACTAATGATCCGACAACTATCAAATTTATACACACATCTTTTGAGGGTTAGGGCTAACTAAAAAACATATGGATCTAATTCTAGTAGCCCCATCTATGTGTCTGGGGGGACTTTTCAATTGACCTGTTATTTATGTTTGTGATTGTCCTTGAGCAATAGTGCAAATTGCGGCAATGAAAATGACCTCAGTCACGCCAGTAACCATGGGATGATCTCCAGGTTGGCGACTCGCAAAAAAGCATATAATTCCTTATATAATTTCGTAATTAATATATAATTTTGTATGAAGCTTGGATATTCTAAAATAGATCATTGAATCACTCATGGTAAGGCGGTAATTAAAATTGGGTAATGAAAACAAAAGTTGGCGGAAAAAGATAATTGTTAGATATCGTTAGTCGCAAACTTTTTTAATAATTCATTGCAGAAATAAGCCTGAAAAAAATACGGAGTAGATCACATATTTGAACGAAATGGCCACAAATACTGCCATTTTCCTCCCTATCACTGCATATTAAATCCAGTCGAATTGATCTGGGCAAAGGAAATACTACAATGGAAATGCACGCCGAGAAGGATATACTAGCAAGAACTGTCGATCTGTGGAAAGACATATTGTCTACAGTAACATCGTTTGCCTGGATGCACTCCATCACATACACAGAAGAGAAAATAGACAAATAGTAGAGATGTGTACAATTGTCAACTCAGAAAGTGATGTGGGGATGATAAGGATGGAAACAATCAAAGATCAGTTTATTAATATCAAATATGGTGGAATCAAATATAAACGGTAATTTTGCTATTTAGTTTAGCTCTTATTTCCGATCTAGATGATTCAATGCTCGAGTGTTCTTTGGTTTATGAGGAGGTGAAAACCAGTACAGTCATGACTGACCGCCAGGTACCTTCGTCTGTTGGACAACGCATCATCATAAAGTTTTTAACCAATGAAGTCGTTACATCATCGGAAATGTTCACTTTGAGGGCACAGTTTGGTGATGCTACCCTGTCTCAGAATCTAGTGTATATGTACGTCTAAACGTAGTGTTTAGTTTATGTATATCATTGATCAATACATTTATTATACAATATTACCGTTTATATTTCATTCACCCTCGTATGTTTGTGTATATATGTATATTTGTAATTGGTGAGAATATATATGAGCATTAGGTTACAATTTACGGGGAGAAAATTAATACCAGCTATTTCGCAGATATGGTAAGAACATTAAGTAGAATGCACTGATAAAAATCTAATTAAATGAAGGAAAATGTTCATAGATAGAAACTAAGCAAAAATACAGTGAGATCAAAATGTTTTGTCAAAGAAATTAGCAACGAAGGAAACAAGAACTAAAAGTAAAGAGGTAAATATGCTATAATGAAAGTAGAGTACATTACTTGGAAAGGCAATTGTTGAATAGGTGGATGCTCCAAAGAATACCACCACATTAAAAACGCGCTTAGAACTCTTCTTCACAGATAGTGTGGGAAAGACTTTTATATAAATATAATAAAACAACTCTAAGCTACAGATATTGGGTTTGTATAATTATTTGTAGTTTAAGTCTTAAACTGTGGTTTAAGTGTCAAAATAAATTATATTTTAGAACGTTATTTTTGTTTCATTATTTTATTTTTGTGTTTTAAAGTCTCCTTTTTACCAATGAGTGTTTATCTGGACTGGACCTACTGTTTAACATCGGCTCCGAACCACGGTCCTCGGCATTAAGCCTACCGACTGGCGAGTCATGAACTTAGAAATCATCTCAGAGGATATCCAGTCTTATCCAGCCTGGTTACTGGCGTGACCGGAATAATTTTCCTTGTCGGATGTTGCACTCTTGCCTAAGGACAATCACAAATATTAAACAATCACAAACATAAATTTACTACCGTGACCTAGCAGGATTCGAACCCGCGACTATCGAAATAGGAGGTGGACTGTGCTGTCGCCTTTACCACTTCTCCAACCAAGTCGGCATTATTTTATTTACATTAGTATTTTATGTCGGAATCAAAATAAATTGCCGTCAGTATATAATCATAAATTTTGATAACCTGCATTGATAGTTTTATTGATGCGACTATATAGAGATCTATATATATGTATAGAGTATAAATTGTGCAGAGAAATGATGACAATAGATAAAAGAAAATTGAGTTAGAATTAAGGTTAATTTTGTCGAGTGCATGTTATGGTAAACCACAAAATATGCGAGTGATTTGAATCTGTTCTCGAAGCAATATAAATTCGAATAAGGAATAATAGCGGCGGCATATATTTTGACGTCATTACTCCACGGTCACGTTTCTTATAGTAGCCGGTGTTGAGCACGAACTTCGAATGACAACCTCTACGTAGAAGCGAGGACCCAGCTTATGAAGATGATGAGACACGCAGGCCTTACGATAAATATACAATTACACCACCTGTCATTACTAGATGATAGTCACGTAGGTTCTGCCTTCGAACTATAATGAACTCCTTTATGGAATGTGTCTGTTGTATCACGATGATGTTGTGTCGTATTCGACATCCACTCGTTATTATTCCGTCATATTCGATGCGAACTATATTACCGTTCGTTTTAATCAAATATTCGCTTAATTAGTTTCGTCGTCGTCGTTGTTGTTGTCGTCGTTTTGTTTCTGTTCCGCACAAACAAATCTCAATTCAATTTCCATTTCGCATCTTTCATTTACCTTTCCGGATCTCTGTACACACAGACATGCATACTTTATCGACAGCTTGAGCAACATCTACAAATATTGTGGAACAAACTCTATTTTCTTCTATGGCTTTGGTGAATCTATGAACCTTATCAATCATAGAATATTGTTTCTTGAAACCAAACAACAAAAATCAACAGCTTTTTTGTCACAGAGCTGTGTAACTATTAATTGGGAACTTTACTAGAATTTTTTTTTGACAAAAATCGTATAATCAATGCATTTTAAGAAATTTCTTTAAAGAGTGGTAATCTAGTTGGAAACATATATTTAATTAGCTTTTTATTCTCAATTTAGGCTAAGACTAGTAATGTATCCAAATTGTGATGATGTCAATAAAGCTAGAGTTACAATCGAAAGTAAGTTTGAATCGAATCTTGGGCAAACTATTTTCCACATACCGTGAAATTTGAAATGAAAATAAATTACTTTATACTTAGATTTTTTACTTAAAAATATAATTTTATGATGATATAATATTTCACTGAGATATATCATTAGATATAACGTGACAATTTAAATGAAAATAAATTACTTTACACAAATTTGTTTCATAGGAAAATAGGTAAATAAGTTTTAGGTGAGTTTGTTTTTACTAGTTTATTGGATATGTTTTACTCAAATGTTAATTTTTAATAATGGTATGTTTCATCGTAAGTCTAAAGAGTACTTAAAATTATATGATTAATTAATGATTTAGAAATTATGTCTACTCGCATAGATTATATATACTTATACAGCACTATGTATAAGATTAAGTTAAAATTGTGATTTGCAAAATTTTGTTGAAGATTATCTAAAAAATGTCATACTTCCTTAACAGATAATATTTAATCTAAAATTTCATTTAAAAATATATCAGACATTCTGAAGTTTTTGAGGAACATTGTGGAATTGACAGACACACATTTGAGGAATATTCTTTTATTTCTTGCTGTTTTTTGTTATTTTAAGACTTCTTGTATCATTAAGTATTATTGACACTATTTAAAATATCAAACGTTTTTTGTACAATTTGGGGTTGATGGTGTTTATGTATTTATAACAGATGAATAATTATAATCTAGTATATTTTTTTGTGAAAATATACAAAAATGATGATATTATGATAGCACAAAAGAAAAATTCCTTTTTTTTCACTGTAGAATTGTATGGAAGTTTTAAGTAATTTCTGAAATATTTCATTTAGCGATATGATTTTTGATATGTTGTCTAACAATTATAAGTACCCATATAAAGGACTTTTCCGTTTTATCAAAATTATATTTCTAATTTTTTTTTTTAATTTTGTCTTTTTGGATTGGTAAATCAATATCTTATTCTAGAGAGTTTAGAGTTTAAAGATATCAAAATAACATAGGTAAAAGCTTTATTGCCCTATTTAACAACATCAACAAAATTCAACATCATATATATATATATATATATATATATATATATATATATATATAAATATATGTATATATATATATATATATATATATATATATATAAATATATGTATATATATATATATATATATATATATATATATATATATATATATATATATAATATATGTATATATATATATATATATATATATATATATATATATATATATAAATATATGTATATATATATATATATATATATATATATATATATATATATATAATATATGTATATATATATATATATATATATATATATATATATATATATATATATATATATAATATATATAGAACCAAAGAAAGTTTGTTTCGGAGGAAAGCAGTGGGAACTTTTTCTTTTAATCAAATCTCGGGAATAGATAAAAAAAAACAATAAACAAGGCAACTCAGAAGTCACAAGGCATGCACAATAAAAGTTCCGTCCAGTCGATTCGGTTTGTTTAGAATTCTCGTCACTTCCACGAGTCTTTCTATTAATTGCCAGAGTTGTGATCTGGAAGGAAAGCGAACAAAGTGCGTTTGTCGACGGAGGCGGTGAGGGGCGGTCGGGGTGGATAAAGTGTCTTGATGAACATCGAGCAATCACGACGCCATTTCTCCTTCGATGCCACTTAACTTGAAATCAGTATTAACTGTATTACGGATATAGGCATTTCTTTTCTCCTATATGTTCGTGTTTCCTTTTTCTCATCGCTTAAAAATATTGTATTTTTGTTCAGGTCACATTTATTTACAGTTTATTATATCATATTGTGATCTAATAGCATAATGTTGATTTGACACGAAGTAATAATATATTTGGTTGATAATTTTATCAAATTATCAACTTGATGGTCGATTTTAATGAGTAATATTGACGCAAAATATTTTATAATCGTTTCAGTGTACTTATTTTTTTTTATTTATTAACATATTGTTACTAGTTGTTGCCGAATGACTTATGATTCGGTCTCTAGTGACTTAAAACTAGATACTTATCTAGAAATACCTCATTTAGTCTCGAATATAATAGAAGTTAGTAGCACTTATCAGTGTTTTACCATATATGTTCTTCACTAAATAATATGACACGGTTTGGTTCTCTTGAGTGTGCGTTCTAGTTTAGTATTGCCGAAGAGTTGCAGCACCTCAGTGTTAACATGGGCGTGGAATCCTTCCTCATGCGAATTGTTGCGAATCTCTTAATTTCCTCTATTATAGTTGGAAACCGATGGTCTCGATGTAAGTAATTGTTAATAAAAGATAATGAGAAATCAAAAAAATCAGATGTTATTTCAACATTGAATCTGTGTACACAATATTTTAAAAATTAATAGTGGACAATATTTTTATAAGCCTGAAAAATCCCCGAAAATTAAGTCACACACAAACCCTTTTATAAACACACACACTTTTACAAACTATGGATTTATCTGGACTAGGCCCAAACTTTAACATGGGCTCCGAACCACGGTCCTCAGCATTAAGCCTACCGAATGGCGTGTGACCAACTTTAGAAATCATCCCAGAAGAAATCCGGTCTTACCCAGCCTGGTTAATGGCGTGACTGGGATCATTTTCCTTGTCGTCACAAATATAAACGTACGACCATGCCCCAGCAGGATTCGAACACGCGGCTATCGCAACAGTAGAAGAATCGTCCTATCGCCTTTACCACTGCGCCACCAAGCCCGCTCGCATTTCTTTTATTTCACTCTATATTTATTAAAAACCAAAAACTATGGTGCATAAATGAAAATACATAATTAATGTATTTATTGTTCTTTTTTATTTTTAAGACTGAAACTATTACTTTCCACCCTGTAGTATAAAATAAAGATGCTGTTTGGATATATATAAGGAGTCCAAAAAGTATCGACACATATCGAAATAGTCTGTACACCATTTTAAACCCTAATTTTTTATATTAAAAATAAAGAAAACAACAATGACTTAATGATTTAATTAATAAAAAAATAGGTATGTATCATTTTCTACATATTTAATTAAATAAATATTATGGTTCAGACACTCAGTGAAGCAGTAATACAAACAATAATAAAAGAGCTATAATGGCAATCTCCGTTGAGATTTCAAAATATCGTCGTGTAACCCCCGGTGACAAAAGCGTTTCACATATTTTCGGTGGGAAAAATGACATTTATCCACCCCATTTCAGAGGCATCATATCGTAATTATATTAAAAACTCATACCAATATTTCTAAAATCCATAAATGCGAATTGTCTTTGCCCCGATGGGAATCGAACCGATGATTCACCTTATAAGGGGATTTGACGCAGTTAAAGTTCGACGTTCACACACATACACACACGTCTGAAACTTTTCCTTTAATATTTTACAGAAATTTGAAGGAATCCAATTGTAACGGTATTACGAATGATATGTTACAAATTGTGTTGTTCATTGTTCTAAATTAGATACAAAAACTATGTAATAATTTGTTCATTTTGATGTCTTTATTTTCCTGTTTTTAAAATTATAAATATATGCATTAGTCTTAATTAATTATTTTTTAAAATATTTTAGTTTGCTTTTACTAACGAGGGTTTATCTGGACTGGAGCTACTGTTTAACGTGGGCTCGAAACCACGGTCCTCGGCATTGAGCCTACCGACTGGCGAGTGACCAACTAAGAAATCATCCCAGAAGACATCCGGTCTTACCCAGCCTGGTTACTGGCGTGAGCGCCATCATTTTCTTTGTCACATTTTGCATTTTTACCTAGGATAATCACAATTATTAAATAATCACAAACATAAATTTACGACCACGCCCCAGTAGGATTCGAACCCGCGACTATCGCAACAGTAGGAGGACTGTTCTGTCGCCTTTACCACTTCGCCAATCAAGCCAGCTTAATTAATTATTATGTGTTAGTAACTATTTTTTGGTTGAAAAGAAATATAGCTATGTTTTATTCGTGTTTCTGTAAATATGAATATCAGTATATCATTATTATTTTTATCATAGCCCTTTATTTTATGTATTGTTTTATTATTTATATTTTAATGTCTTTTTCATGCCAGAAGTCATCCGGTGTTACTCAGCCTGGTTACGGGCGTTATTGTGTTGGTGGTCTGTTGTTGGTGATACTGTTGCCTAGAGAAGTTTATAATTACAATCATAAACATAAAGTACATCCATGCTCTGGGGGATTCGAACCTGCGTCTATTGTAGTAGTAAGAGGACTGTCCATAGTACAAAATTACAAACTAATTTCATTAAACTTACCATCAATTGCAAGATAACAGAAGAATATCTAAATCTAAATAACTTTGAAATTAAGATTTTTATTTCAAACAATTTAGCAAAATTATATCTAATAGCATTTATTGGAATATAGTTAAGTGATTTAGTACTAGAAACGTTATCTATTGCAAATAATTTTAAACTTAATTCACAGTCATGGTAAAAAAATAATTATTTGATCGTGTCTGGTAGATTTGGATAGAAATTCGTACTCTCGTTATTTATTGTTCGAGTTTTTCTCGTTTACTTTTAAAGTTGATCGTTAGTAGCGTATGGAAAAAATTGGTATTTCAATAGACGTTGGAAAAGACAGTGAAAATTTATCGTTGAAAAAAGGAATAGCTGTATACCTTTCCCCTTTATTCATTAAGGGTGCGCTGCTTCGAAATCAAGCGGGAATTCTTGATAACTTGCAGAGTTCGGTTATTTATCAGGTTCGTCGTCGGTACAAATTACATTTTCCTGAAATTACCCACCCGCGCCCTGACTAGATACGAAGCTGTAAAATATTACTAATTAACAAGGAGCGGGACATCCGCTATTTCACTTACCTAACTAATCCACATTAAATTTCTTGGGAGCTCATTCTTTACCTACCCACTAACTTTTTAACCAGTCTTTTGCCAGTGGCGTACCCAAAAAAATCAATAAACTTACGTTTCTATGAACGATTTAATTGCTTCGTTCACGCTTAATTAACTCGATTAATCTGATAATTGTTTAATAGTTTTATATCCCCATAAAACCAAGCTAATAACAAGTCAATTGAAAAGTCCCCGGCCTGACACATAGATGGCGCTACTAGAATTAAATCCATATGGTTTTTAGTTAGCCCCGAACCTCAGAAGATGCGTGTATAAATGACCGCTGTCGGATCATTAGTTTGTGAATTATAGCCTTTTGAGTGAAGCAACTTTTGTTATTGCGAAAAAACATGGATAAAAAGGAATTTTGCTTGTTGAGAAAATATTGCTCTTTGAAGTGAATAATACAGTTGAAGCAAGAACTTGGCTTGATGCCGAGTTTCCGGACACTGTCCCAGGAAAATCAACCATCAAGGATTGGTATGCTGAGTTTAGATGTGGTGAAATAAGCACCGAAGACGATGAACGCAGTGGATGCCCAAAAGAGTTTGTTACCCACGAAAACATTTAAAAAATCTACAAAATGATTCTGAATGATCGTAAATTAAAATTGAATGAAATAGAAGAAATTCTACAGATATGGACTGAAGGTGTACATCATAATATTCACGAATATTTGGGTATGAGAAAGCTCTGTGCAAAGTGGGTGCCGCGCGAGCTCACTTTTGTCCAAAAACAACGACGAGTTAATGATTCGGAGCATGAAAGTCCAATCGACAGTCATCCGAGTGGACTGCACACGATGAACCCTCTCCAAAGCATGGGAAAATGCAACAGTCGGCTAGCAAGGTCAATGCAAGATGGGATAATTTTCATTCACTATCTTGGAAAAGGAACAACCATCAACAGCGACAATTACATAGCGTTATTGGACCGTTTGAAGGACGAAATCGCCGAAAAACGGTCGCATTTGAAGAAAAATAGTGAAGTGCTGCTTCACCAAGACAATGCAGCGTGTCACAAGTCAGTGAAAATGATGGTAAAAATCAGTGAAGTGGGCTTCGAATTGCTTCCTCATCCACCGTATTCTCCAGGTCTGCCCCCTAGCGACTATCTTCTGTTCTCAAATCGCATAAGAATGCTCGCTATGAAGAAATTTTCGTCGAATGTAGAGCTGATCGCCGAAACTGAGGCCTATTTTGAAGCAAAGGACAAATCATACTACAAAAATGGTATCGAACAGTTGGCGGGTGGCAACTGGAGTAGTGGAGAATTATGTTGAATAAAAAAAATTGCCAAAAAAATGTGTTAAACTATGGTAGGCCGGGGACTTTTCAATTGAATATATACCTATATATATTAAGTATTTAAGAACGTTTTAATTGATTCGTTCACGCCCAATTAACCCGATTAATCTAATAATTATTTAATAATTTTATATTCTCCTAAAGCTAAGCCTAAAACACTGATAATATAAATTTATTTAATAAGTCAAAAAAAGCATAAAATGTGCAATGGTGCAGGTGTGTTTCCTTTAGTGTCTAATCTCTCTCTTTCTCTCTTGCTAAACTAGATCTACATATTTTAATCACCTCTTGATCCATGTATAAATTTCTTCCATATTTTTCTGTCTCTGCTGGGTCTTATTGTTTTGGTCGAACATTTTAGTTTCTTCTGAATGCATAAGCTTAGCATAATATCAAAATATAAAAGACTACCCTAGTAGTGGTTTTGATTATTACGGTGATAATTATTGGATTTATTTTAATAGTCCCATTTTTTTTTTGATTTTTTAAGATGGGAAGCATCATTCAAAAAACAAAGTAATATTTTTAATGTTATATTTAATTATCTAAAAATTAAAAATTATTATATGCCTTAATATTTTAACAAAGAAGATAATATTGTATTATGTTTACTCTAACCATATTATTAATGCTTCTTTACAAAATTCTCCCTTAAATGAACTAGAACTAAAAGTAGAACGATATACAATTTCTGTAGATTAACTTTTATGTTACTCTACTCTTTGGTTACCACAGTTTTATTTACTGAATATGTTTTAATTGTAACAGATTCCTGATTTTGTAATATGGAAAGCATTATTCAAAAATTAAGTTATCTTTTAAATTATTATTATAATTTTAAATTATATTCCATTGATAAATGTTTATAACAAATATTTATTACTAAGCATTGTTTTCTATTACATATTTTTATATGTGTCAAGAAAATACTACTTGAGTGATGTGTTAATTATCTTATTTAAATTAATTAATTTAATTTATTAATTTAATGTCATAGAAGATAAACCATTTGATGATCTTGTGGCGTTAATTCTATTCTAGCAACACTTTTGTGATATTCCTTTACAAAATTCGTCCTTAAACGTACTAGAACTAGAACTAGTACGAAAGAAAAATTTAAGTTACCAATAAATAGCAGCTTCTGTTGACCCTTTAATGTCAAACTCTGTAGATTAATTCTAATGATAAATAATAACATTAGCTTAGCATAATCCCGAAATATAAAAGACAACCCTTGTAATTGTTTTGGTTACTACGGTGTTAAAAATGATAATAATACAATTAAAATATCAGTCAAAGTTACAACATAATTAAGGACAGAATGTAATAATAATGTATGAGCAAAATTTAATTTAAGCGCAAGACTAAATGCGATGGAAAGCAATAAATATAAGGTGAAATATTAAATCTGTTAGAGATTGACATGCGAATAGGCTAATATGTTATTGAATCTAGCTAGGTAGAGATATTTACGAAAAACCATTTATGTCAGAATCCAAGGGGCAATATTTTTCGGTGACGAAGAAATACAAGTTTACGTATTTCCTTGGACGTGTAATTTAGTGTTTAAGCGTGAGAACGAAAGTACAGGCAACGGCAGGACGTTGACGAGTCCTCCTGGACATCGCCGTAATGTGTTGTCATCAGTTCGGTCGTTTCGGTAATTAGGTTTTTGTTTCCCACTCTCACACGTCTTCATCCAGTTGCCTGCCAAATAATTAGTTTTCTTTGCCGGTGGAATTACGGGGGCAATCATTAATTGTCCCTTATGTACGTGGTGCACGAACACCGTACGCTCCTATTTTTCTTCTCTCTTTTATTTCCTCGATGGAGAAAAAACATTTCTCTTTGATGTTCGATGTGTGATATACATCAAGGTCAATTTTCTACTTAACGCTTTGTTACTGTACCAGTTTCGTTTCAGTCCAGACACATATGTTTTACTTCTGAACTTTATGTAGTTTAATAAATACATCTATTATATTCTAATCTCATTATTAGAGTTGTCAGGGTCAGGTAGAATTACTTGTGCAAATGTGTTGATTAACACCTATGACATGTAATAATATTAACATTAGCATAATCCTGAAATATGAAAGGCAACCCCTTAAGTGTCACAGATTTCTGATTTTATAATATGAGAAGCAACCATTAAGAAAACAAATATTAAGTTATTTTTTGAATGTTTTAGAAGGTGTATTTTTAATACAATACTATATCTAAAATCATCAATTTTTAACGATAGTTACTTAGTTGGGTTCTGGTTATTTATTGTTTAATATATATATATATATATATATATATATATATATATATATATATATATATATATATATATAATATTTATAGTTTAACAAGCATTTTAAGTTATCTTTTACAAGTATTAGAAGAAGGAAATTTTTTATACTATATTGAGTTAACTGATGACCAGTATATTTTGATGATAATTATTTAGTTGGATAAAATGTAAATGATATATCAATGAAAGTTACAAAATAATTAAGGATATAATGTTTGAAACATGTATGGTTATGGTTATGGAAAAGTTAATTTAAGACAAGGACTAAAAGGAAAGCAATAAATATAAAGCTGAATATTAAATGTATTTAATTTAATTTATCACAAATTCATGATTTTGTAATATGGGAGTATTATTCAGTCCTCACATTTTAGTACAGACACATACGTTTCTGTAACTTTCTGTAACTTGGTAGTTTAATAAATACGTTTATTATACTCTAATCTCATTATTAGAATTGTCAGGGTTAGGCGGTATTTGAATTACTGGCTCAAATTTGTTCATTAACTCTTATGACATATAATAATATTAACATTAGCATAGTCCCGAAATATAAAAGGCAACCCTCGCAAATGTTTTAGTTACCTCGGTGTTAATTATTGAGTTTATTTTAATTGTCACAGATTCCTGATTTTATAATATGAGAAGCATCATTCAGACAAACATTAAGTTATCTTTTGAAAGTGCTAGAAGGAATATCTTTAATTCAATGCTATATTTAATATCATCAATTTATAATGATAGTTACTTAGTTGGGTGCTAATTATTTACCTTTTAATTATAATAAGTAGTGTAAATAATACATCAATAAAAATTACAACATAATTAAGGATAGAATATAATAAACATGCATGAGCAAAAGTTAATTTAAAAGTAAGACTGAATACCATGGAAAGCAATAAATATAAGTGAAATATTAAATATGTTCAATTTTAATTGGTAGATATTTTGTAATACGTGATGGTATTATTTAGTCAGTCATTGCATTATAGTCAGTCTCACATTTTAGACATTTCAGTCCAGACACATACGTTTCTATTTGAACTTTCTGTAACCTGGTAGTTTGATAAATACATATATTATACTCTAATATCATTATTATCAGCCAGAGTTGCCAGGGTTAGGCAGTATTTCAACTAAAACACCTGATTGAAATACAAATACGTATTATGTACTTTTTTAAAATGTAATCTGTAATTTGTTCATTAGTAAGTTTGGCTGGAATAGTTCTATTCTATTTATATAACCTAATATCTGAATGTATTTTGTAATATGTATTTTGATTGTATTGTACTTCAATTATTTAATATAAAGTATCATAAAGAGTTAGGAAAATAGTTCCTATAAACGCACAATGTTTCAGTTTTGGGTACTCAAAACATGCAATGGCCTTTTATAATTTTCAAAGAATCATTTTATTATTTCTCATTTTATTTATAAAGTACGCGACCTTCTTGAGATAGAATGATTCAGCAGGAATGATTGACTATGCGGTGTGCTATTTTTTTTTCAATTTCACTGCACAATCTGCATTTCAATTTGCCAAATTGTTTTTCTAGTGCAAATAGTTTGTTCTTAAGTAGCTAGTTAGCCTTTTTTAGTCAGTTCTTTAGCCGGTATTGGCCCCAATTCAGGTCGTGTTGTTTCCAAGTATCTAGGATGACGTATATATATTTATTATTTTTATCATTATAAATGCCATTAGGTTTTTTGTACAATTTCATTAAAAAACTCATTAATTCTGTAGTAAATATATACAAAAAGTAAATATATAAATATATATGTATAATATATTCGTAAATTTATAAACTTATAAATATATATTATCAAGAAAGTCAGATTGGAAAATAAATAACACAGACACAATAAAAAAACATTTCAATTTATTCTTTGGTGGACATTTTTTTTTTACGAACAAATAGTTTTATAATAAAAATGTTTCTTTTTATATATATTTATATTATTGTTAATTTTCTTTCTTCGTTCCGGTATAACAACAAAAAATCTATGGTGAGAACACCGAATACGCATCAAGACTATCAAATCCTAAGCGTTAGTAACCGAGACAAGTTGGAGGGAACTATGTCTGGTGAATACTGTGGGTATGGATGAAGTAATAACATACCTGTTGATGAAGAATCTCCAATAAATTATCGTGTAAATAAAAAGCACTTTATTTCAGAACTTCTTCAATATATATTAATATTAATATGTTGGAAGTACAAATAAACCATTTTTCTTATCAAAAGCAAAGCATTTATTGTGGAAGGATTAACTATTTTTGGCATATTTCTTAAAGCATTTGTTTACCACATCAGCACTCAAATACTTGTGTCACTGCTATTAAAATAATCATAGGTTAATAAAATTTGCAGAGATTATAAAGAATTTTACGTTGAATTCGTTGAAATCTCCTACAGCCTTTATTTCGTAAGTTAAACAGCGAAAAGTCAAGCTCATATTTCCAATTAGTGGATTATGTGAGAGGTGAAAATTTTAGGCACGTTTTCTATATGCTTTATATCTGTTCAAATACTAGCAGATTACTGAAAATTACAAAGTTTGCAATGAGAACTTAAATCGAGTAGTATTATAGCAAATTTTATACAGTCCTTAGTTATACATAGCAAACGCTATTTCTAAATAATTAGTGGATTTTAAAAACTGTAATTTCTAGAGAAAAAATATATATTTTGAAAATTTTACTTTTATCTGAATGTGAAATATTTTGGCACTTGTTCTATATATCATGTCATGAAAATTTGCAAACTTTAATTTTTATGGTATCCGTTGAAAAGTATATTTTCAAAAACCTCTAGGATACTATACATATAAAAGATTATGTTACCTATCTTAAAAACTTTAAATTAAATAGGAATTTAACATGGATATTTGTTTCGTTCACATCATAAATTACACATATTTTGACAGTGTTATCTTTATCTGAGGGGTAAAAAAAATGACACTTGATTCATATATATTAGTCGTGAAAATTTGTGATTTTTGCATTTCAAATTTTTTCAATTTCCTTAATATAATTATTGGTTAACGAAAATTAGATCTATGTTATATAAAGGATTTTACGATGATTCGAATGGTAGTATAACAAATAGTACAGAACTTGTAGTTTTCATGTTATACAGTGAAAAATACATTTTCAGAAAATTTATGTATGTTAGTTTATGTTACATATCTCTGAACTATAAATTATATCGATATTTAAAATGAATTTTCTTTTCTTTTATCTCAAAATAAAGATATTTTGAGAGTCTTATATTTTTCCATTTATGTAGTGAAAAAATAAGATTTTTTGCTATTTTTAAGTAATATTACTGTCATTTCCCTAAATATTACTCATTTCTTTAATTTACTGATTAACGGAAATTATATATATATTATAAATAATTTTGTAATAAATCGCATGATAATATAATAAATTGTATATAGCTTTTAGTTATCCAGTGAAAAATATATTATCAAAAACCTTGGTGGATTATACTTTATGTTATATATCCAATATATGTAAATATCCAAAAAGCTATAAAATCTAAAACAATTTAATATGGATTTTTATTTCTTCCATCATTTAAAACAGTTACATTTGATAGATAAAATTTAAATAATTTTGATATATATGATCATTAGATATTTTATATATGAATTACTCAATATTAGATTTATATTTATGTTATACAGCTCACAATATATGTATTGTTATTTGTACTTTTACTTCTTGAGCGAAAAATCTCTGAAGGATAAAAAAGAAACAATATGTTGCGGCTTTCTTTGACGTCTAGCGAAGAAAAAAAATGCCGAACGAGCAGTTACAAAACGGATTATTCCGAATGTAAATCTCCCATTCTAAAATCATTATCAAGATTAATATCTCTTGTGAAAATCACACAGGCTCGATGCATGGATTCTTTCCGTTGACCAACGTGACATTCTCTAATGCAAAATATCAATGACCGACTTACGGTTCACCATAAACATTTCCCCATTTTATGGCTATGGTTAAATTTGTTACGCTTCAGTTTCGTTCCTTTTTGCATAATTAATATTTTTTGCTAATTAACTCGATAGGTTCGTAGTAGTTCGAGATTTATTTTTAGTTGGGTATCCTCTTAAATGTTCACCTAGTGTCTTTTGTCTTCGTTATATACCGGATGCCATTTTAAATATAGTTGTCTTTTCATCTTCATTTTCAAGTATTTTTGTTGTCATTTCCGTTAATATAACTATATATTAATGAGTATTACATATATTATAAAGAATTTAGTGTTGAATCGACTGACGGTATAATAAATGTCATACAATATTAAGTTCTTAAATTATATAATGACAAGTGTATCTTCAAAAAATTAGCGATAATTTAATAAAATTATTTTTATAGAGGAAGGATATTTTAGAAATATTTTCTCGCTAGTTAACTCGATTAGTTCATAGTTATAGAGATTTATCTTTAGTTGAGTATTCTCTGAAATGTTCACCTAGTGTCTTTTGTCTTCGATATATACCGGATG
The DNA here is from genome assembly GCF_030347505.1 of Rhynchophorus ferrugineus. Lineage (NCBI taxonomy): Eukaryota > Metazoa > Arthropoda > Insecta > Coleoptera > Curculionidae > Rhynchophorus > Rhynchophorus ferrugineus. The sequence goes on along the minus strand of NW_027472584.1, from coordinate 19,251,864 downwards.
CCATTTTAAATACAGTTGTCTTTTCATCTTTATTTTCAAGTTTTTTTGCTGTCATTTTAGTTAATAGAACTACATATTAATGAGAATTACATATATTATAAAGAATTTAGTGTTAAATAAACTGATAGTATAATAAATGTTATACAACATTCAGTTCTTAAGTTATACAGTGACAAGCATATCTTCAAAATATTAGTGGAAATGTAATAAACATATTTTTGAAGAGAAAAGGAGTTTTAAAAATATTTTTTTAACTATACTTTAGGGTAGTTATTACCGTTTCCTTCTGATTTCTGGGATTATTATAACACTGAGTTCTGAATATCCTTGATCAACTTATCCGCTTCAAAATCCAGTTTCTCTTCAGTTTTTATATGTTAGCAGAGCAGTTCATCAAGATGTGATACTAAATATATATGTAATATTTTCGAAAAGAAATAACGAGCTAAAATTGGGTGATACTAAAACTAAAATATATTTATAAAAACAATAATGTTTTAACAATATGTTTAGAATAGAATGAAGTCGATGAATTACGCCCATGCGAGAATGTAATTTTGAAATATTAATATTTTTCAGTTGACAGAAGCGGCGTCGTAAAAACAAAATCAATTAATGTAGGTGTATTTTAATGTTTCTGTTGGTGGTTTGATGCCAGCGGTAACAAGTAGGGTAACTCTGACATTCGCAATATATTATAAACAGGGGGCAACTTATTCTGCAAAAAAAAAGTAAGCGGTAAAGGAGTTTCCGCTCTTCCCCCATTGTTTGCATTAAACCTAATCTGATACAGACAGAGGTATCGTCACATCCTAATATTGTCTTGATATTTTAATTTTGACGTTGAAATATCATAAAAACTTTCTTGTCGGCGTTTATAAACTGTTCAGCCCTCGCCAATCTTTCGGAATCTGGCAATTTAATTTCGATTTTTGGGACAAAACGAATTATCATCCGTTTCTTCTTTCCTAACTGTTCTAAATTGCTTTCTTGTTAGCTCGTTAAATATAACATCAAATTTTACACCATGTTACAGTATATTAATATTGGGCAATAATATTTTTATATTTCGCAATATTCTTTTTCGACACAACATATCATTTATTAATCTAGTACATAATATATATAGCAATAAGCTTTTCAGTAAGATATGACGATATAGCATTAGTCTTTTATTTTTATATTTTGATATACTAAACGGTGTGAATAATAGTTTGGCTGAAATTATATGTTTCCGTAAGCAGTGTTTGCTACGTTTAGGACATTTGATAATAATGAAACAAAAACACATTCTAAAATTTAAATAGAATAAAAGAATATCAATTTTCTACATCCTCAGTCATGTGAGTATACAGGGGATGGAAAACCTAACATATAGTCGTTCCAATAAAACAGCCAATGCACGTCATCAAAATTAATAATGCAACGTTGCAACACCAAATTTAAGTTTTCGTGTAATTTGACTCTGACAACAAAATATAAATATAAATAAAATAATGAAATAGAAATAACGTTATAAAATATAATATATTTTAAAATTATTGTACAGCTGATGCATATTTACTAAATGACTTAAACTACAGTTCATTAAATAGCCACAATAGTTTGTAGGTTAGAGTTGTTTTATTATATTTACATGGATATATGACAACGGTGTCGGACAGTAGCAGCACAAATATAACTTTATAGGCCGATTTGGTTACATTTTCGGGCGCATCAGGTTTCATTCTGTCTATTTTTTAACCAGATTAACACTAATTAGTAAAATTAGAAAATAAAAATGCTGCGAGTTTAAAAGGGAATTTACGTTTTTATAAACCGAATTTGCCAATACGTTCGACCATGTTGATGACGTGCATTGGCTGTTTTATTGGAAGGACTATATACACTATTTTTATTTATTAATTGTTTAGTCATAATTTGCTTTTAACTCATAATTTTTTTTCGTAGAATTATAGCTTCGTAGAATGTTTGAATATTTGTACTAAAACGTCCCATAATAGTTCAGTTATGTTGAAGCCTGGATATTATACTGTACAGGGAAGATCTTTGATGATATTCTCATTGTCTGCCAACTAAGATTAAACCTTTTTGGCTGTGTGTATGAGCATTATCATCTTGGAGTAAAGCATTGTTTGCAAGCAATATGCTAGCCATAGAGAGAACTTCATCAATGAGAATGTTGAAATATTTATTCGCAGTAATCCTAAGATATTACCTACTAAGTCATTACAGAACCTCCGCCAAGCTTGGCTGTAGGAAGCAGGCAGTACTGATCGTAGTCTTCTTTTGGAGTTCTCCATACATAAACCCGATGAAAACGACGATTTATGATGACCACATTCTTCCAATCACTGAGGAAAATCATCTAATTTCGAATTATCAATTTGGTTTCAGGAAACAAGATTACACTAGAATATCATGTCAAAATTTACAAAAATATTTTTAACAAAAAATTGAACCGACTTACTTACCGACAAACTTAGATTTTTAACACAAAAAAACAAATCGTTTTAACTAAATAAAAATAAACAAAAATCTTATTTAACCTATATACTACACGTATTTTATATTCTACTATAAACACACAATTTAGCTTAATATCTACCTAAACCTATTTATCTATTTACAATATTATTTTAACTACTATCAAGTGATCAGTTTGAAGTCGGTATGAGCAACAAATTAGATTTGCTTTGTTTGTAATTTAGTTTTGTGTATATGTGACAAATTAATATTATTATTTTTTTATCTTTTGGGCTCGGATAGAATAGATCAATAGGTTTAGGTAGATATTAAGCTAAATTGATAGACTTTTGACAACCGGGCCACGTTCATGTTTGAACAGAATTATATTTCTATTTAACTAGAATATAATGAGCAGGAAATATTGGCTGATTCTGAAACGAATTTATAAATTGTTACAGGTAATACCACAAATATCTTGATGACGTGGGTTCACTGTTATTTTGAACAGACTATACATACGAAACGCCATTTGTTCGTTATTTTGAAGGTTTTAATGCCTAATGATCGAAAATTTATATAATATGAAGATTTATATAACAAAAAACATATAGAGAATTAAATTATTAAAACTTATAAAGCATATTATATATTTAAGCAATGTATGGTGTCAAAAGTCGATTTGTCCGCGTCAGTATCAGAAATATTGAAAGTCAGCAAAATCTGGAAATGAAAGAAATCAATCAGATCTGATTTTGATATAAGAATAAGTTGTCACCGGTCCGTTCAAGCGCCCAAACTCGAGAAAACAAAGGGGACGCCATCAGAAACACATTTCGGCATCGGATTTTCAGAAAACACAAGTCACGCTGAACCAATTTAGCCGATGGCCAAGCCATCGTTAGCAAACAATATTGTGGCGAAGTTGTGAAAATTAATCGACAAAATATTATAAGTGGTGTAGCAGTTGTGAGCATGATTATGGTGACGAATTACCTTAAAAAATATATGCGATATTTCATTAATGTATCTAGTTATTAATAGTTCCAACGTTCTCTAACTATGCTTCGCTCGTTCGACATTGAAACTTATAGTTAATTAATTTTAAATACAATAGCTTAATAACGAATTTAAATAATATTAATATGTGTTCTCAGGCTTCACACATCATATCCTCATCACAAACAAACACATTTTTATTTAAATATTTATATAAATTATTTTTAAAATCGGATATCATTAAGCTTATTTTAATATATGTTTAACTAATCTGAGTCATTAAGAAATAATAATTTTAAGTATCTCGAATTGCTCAATCACTACATAGTATAAAACAAAGTCGCCTTTTCTGTCCCTATATCCCTATGTGCGTTTAAATCTTTAAAACTACGCAACGGATTTTGATGCGGTTTTTTTCAATAGATAGAGTGATTCAAGAGGAAGGTTTATATGTATAATACATGCATAATATACTAAGGCAACATTGCTAATTTTAGAGGTTTCTAACGTGATGTCGTAAATTAACCTATTTTTTAGGCTTATTTAGCGATGAGCAAAAACGCTGCCTAACCCTACGAGTTAGATCAAATTAATGTACTACAGTATTGTACACCATAAAAAGGTCTACAAAAAAGTCCGCGATGGTATATGTTTATCTTTTAGGGATAACCCACATTAACCATTTTTATTGTTTACTTTTTACGTGAGAAAATGGCTTATTTACGAAGCTATTTTAAGCAATACGGCATTAATCCTTATCGAATTAAGTACCTTAAATACAGTGTGCAATTAATATAGATCAATATGGTTCCTTACAGCATGTAAATTAAACAAATATTTTCGGAGATATTACAAATTTAAAATTTGCGTTTAAAAATGTGTAATGTAATAAAAATTGTATGAATTTAGATATTCCAAAGATAGCAGGAAATCTTCATAGTAAGTATAGGGGAAGAGGAATTGTTTTACTCCAAATTTAATGCGTGCAGGCCAAGGGCAGTAATGAATGAACCAAAAATACTGGATCGATTTTAATCATGTTTTCATTGAGTGACATAGGCATATATATTTTATGCCCGTGCAAAGTCGGAGCGGGCCGCTATGTTTTTATATACAATGTTCATATTTTTTCTGTAGTGTATTTAATTTAGTATCAGCATTGCACCCGTGCGAAGCCGGGGCGGGTCGCTAGTAAAATATAAAATGTTTGTTATTTATCTAAATCTTGCATATTTATATTTATCCTTCAAAGTATATATTGTACTTAACAGGAGCTATATCAGGTGAATATGGTGGCTGTTGACTTTTTATCAAAAAATCGTTAATAATTATAGTCCTGTGAGATATTGTGTTGCAATGTTAAAATCTAAAGACTTTCTTTCCACAAACCTCTGTTTTTTTGGCAAATTTGAGTTTGTGGCTCTACTTTCTTCGAACTAGCAGAACTAGCTTTCTTAGAACTTCTTCGAAATTCAATTGAAGACACACTTGTCACTCATCACACACAGTTTAATCCACAATATGATGTAAATTATTGTGCAAAAACCCATCTTCACATTTACTGTCCTCTTGGATATAAACAAGATAAAATTGGAGAGAACTATTATATTTTTTGTAACAGTCTTTTTGATAAGTTATGTCGGTGTATGAGGAATGGTGATATTAGGTTCGTATTTTTATTTTTCTGAAAGTTTCATGAAAATCTGTCTAGTTATTGGAACATTTTTCTGGTATTTTAAATTAGTTACAACTTACATTAGATATGCTTAGTATCCATAGAATTTGTCATGTTAAATTCAATTGAAGACGTTGATGGCCAACCAGAGCGAGGCAAATCTCCCCACCATATCTTATCTGTTGTAAAAATCCTAAACGCGTAAGAAAATCGAGTACTGTAAATGAGATAAATGACAGATGACATTCAAACTTAATTTGAGTATAAAAGTTGTATCATTTTAGTGACAAAATTGATTTTCATAATCCATTTAAGTTGGCATTTCAAATGATCAATTCCTAATACATTTATAATAACATTTATTCACTTAAGCAATATGATGAAATCTACTAATATTTACGAATATGTATATATGTATAAATAATAAATAATAAATAATAGAATATGTATGTTTGTATAAATATCACAAATAATTTAAATTTTGCTGGTATCATATATTAATGTAGAAGAACTCACTCACTTATCCTATGCAGATTTTTATTTCAATATTTAAAATTTTTATAATAACTAATTAATCCTATTCTACTACATAAACTTTAGTTATAGGAATTACTACGCTTTATATGGTTCTTTGATTAATTTATATACCTAGGAAAAGTCCAATTTTCTATTTTACTTGCATAATGACTAAGATAATATTACTGCAACTTTGAATTAGGTAAAATGTAGCGATACCAGTCTAGTAGCGATTATTTATTGTTTGATTTATTGGCAGAATTGATGATATGCAATTTCCCGTAGTTGCATCATGTTAATTATTTGAGAATAAATCACGTACTTATATTTAATTCAATTATCTTACGAAAATGCTGGTTAATAAAGTTGTTATAAAGTTACTAGTAATATAGTGTAAAATGCTATCGATCAAATCAATAAAAGTATAAGCAAGTAGAATGAATGATGACTTTGCCTTTGAAGCGTAGTAATAATATGTTAGTTTCAAAGAATACTGGTTACTTAATTTTCTTTGATGTGCTTAAATATCACAAAATACTGCGAGAAAAATATATATACTGGTCTAGATGCTGCAGTAGGTTAAAGTAAACTACTCTCACATCATTAGTAAGACGTCACGAGTTCAAATCTTGATATTTATATATGTATATATACACTTGTATTTATTTAAGAAGCATTTTTGCAATTATTAATTCTTACATTCAGGAAATTGAAAAGTATTGTTTCTCTTCGGTAAACCTTCATAATTCTTTACATTCATCTATTCCAAGAGGTTGTAAAAATAATCTGCATTTATTGTTTTACCATTTTGAATACGTATTGTGTGAATATACTTCTGCATCATATAGAATAGAGTTTGATAAGTCAGTACGTTTTTGAATTTCCTACGAATTAACTTTAGATACCCTCAACTGACATCTACTGTGATATTTTGAGCAAGTTACGTCATTTAGTTTGTGTTCTGCCAGTCATTGTCAGCAGACAACCTCTTAATAGCATACTTAATAATTATTTGCATAAATATACCAAAGAAAAGTTTGATAAATATTATGGGGTCTCTGCACTTGTTACGCCAAAATAATGCGCAGGTTTATACGTGTGCAGTGAGGCAAAAATTCATAAATCGGAATATGAACTGTTACTATACCCAGAATATTCTCCATATTTAGCCCTCAGCGACTACTTCCTATTTCTAACCTGAACAAAATTGTTTGGTGGTAAGATATTATGCCGATTTCTGTTGTTAGGTTCTGCTGGATTTGTTTACGCCATTTTTCGAAAAATTAATACAAAACACTGCACATGATATACAAAAAGAATTACAAATCCACTGGCATAGCAACATTATTGTCTTTAAATTGATTGAATTAATTGATGAAGCAATGACAGAAATACATGCGCGTTGTGTTGATATAGCTAGTTAAGTTGTCAATCAAATTAAAAGACAGAAAATCGGCTATAAATAAACCGTAAAATATCGATATATTAAACAATATCGAAATTTTTTTAACGACCGTATTATGTCTCTTTTCCTAAAACTATCATCATTGATTGGTATTTGATGACAAACTGGTCATCTGCAACATCTGCAACAATGTGAGCATGCAGAAATACTATTTGTTCACAGATCTCATAGTTTGAATAAGAAGGGGAGAATAACATAGTGAATTATACTCTAGGTTGTTCAATTGCTGCTATTACAGGCCAGCTATATTACCTCTTCGATTCATAAATATTTTTGCCAGGAAAGAATCGTTTTATGTATAAGAAGAGCTTGAAGTCAAAGGGTGTTTAATATAAGTCTAAGTGACTAAGACAGATCCTGAAACTTGTACATCATAGATCTATAATCCTAACTGTTTTTTGAGAAATTGTATTCTGAAATCCATAGAAAAGATACAAATAGTGGTATACCAAAACCAAATAAACAAAGGCCTACAGGCTAAAAATATTGCTCGGCTGTATTCATGGATATATCCAGACCCTAGATAAAATATGGCATAAAATGTTGCACGTTAAACTAAAAAATATTTTTCTCCCTCATCCATATTGACAGTTACTGAGATATTATCTTATAGATAGACACTTTCTTATGAAACGAATTAGTTACCAAGTTGGTCACACTGCATTACTATCAATATATTCAGGAGTTCTACAGGATAGTGTACTTGGTCCAATCTTCCAAACATCTTCTATGCATTGATGATTTATTAACCACAAGTATTACTACTATGGTAACATATGCAAATGATAATTAACATTTAAATGATATATTTCGAATAAACTGCATTTATTTATATTACAGATTCACGACACTAACATAATCTTGGTAATTATTTTATAAGTCAAATATAAAAATCATGGAACAGTCTGTATAGGCAGCAGCCATTATATCTAACCATTTAGATAAAAAATGAGTCTCATTTTCAATTATTACGTCTAAATGAACTCATATATCTGTTATTAAAATTCAATTATTCAATGGTTTCGCATTTTAATCATTTATCGCAAATTATGCTCAATAAAATCGGATGTTTTATTAGTTAGCTGTTTGTTCTGTGGCAATATATTATAATAATAATTGTTACTTAACAGTAAAATAAATCAACCGTTATCATAAACGTTAATAAATCTAATTTTTAGTAATATTTCTATTCAATAAACACTAGTCATAATTAAATATTGCGTGAATATATGACTAAGAAAACAGTTGATCTTTATTTGATCACGAATTTAAATCTTTGGCCGGTCATTTTAGTAAAGAGAAGGTAATTCGATACACCATAAAATCACGGAAAACAACGCGAATCGGACCCCACCCAAAAACTGTTTCGTTTTACTGTTATTAGACATATCTAGATTCCTTCGGGACATATTAAAAAGCAACTAGGTTTCTCAACAATAATATTGTTCAACATTCAAAAAATATATCCAGTGTGTTTTTTTTACGATGTTGAACCATAATTATATTTAGAAAGTAAACTGACTTCTTTATATTCATCATTAAACATGGGATACAGAAAAAAATGTACATTATACATTTTATACATATACTTGTAATGCGTGTTATGTTTATCAGATAACTTATCGATTGCTGTTGAATGCTATATTGTAAGAAGTTGAGGTCGATTGATTGCTCATAGTGGTCATATTTTATAGTAGGGATATTAACCGCGGAAAAAAGTATCTATATATCGATATTGGCAAAATATTGACAAATTTTATTTAAAAAAATATCGGAAAATATCATATACACCAAATTAAAAAACAATTAATATTGAAAATATTTTTTAAACGTTTTAAAGATGTATAATTATTTATAACATAATTTTTTTTAAATATATTTTAAAGTCTCATTTTATCAACTATCGGTTTATCTGGAGCGGATCTACAGTTTAACGGGGGCTCCAAACCACGGTCCTCAGCATTAAACCTACCGACTGGCGAGTGACCAACTTTAGAAATCATCCCAGAAGTCATCGGGTCTCACCCAGCCTGGTTACTGGTGGGCCTGGGGTCATTTTCCTTGTCGGATTTTACACACTTGCCTAGAACATTCACAAATTTTAAACAATCACAAACATAAATTTACGACCATGCCCCTGCAGGATTCGAACCCGTGTCTATAGCAACAGTAGGAGGACCGTCCTATCGCCGTTACTACTGCGTCACCAAGCGCTTATAAAATAATTGAACTGTAGGTATATGATCCTTTAAAAGTACCAAAAACTATATCGATATTTTTTATATTCCCTTTTTTATGATACATTTTTTCTGTTATATTGCACAATTGAATTTAGTTCATACATCATAGAATATGTTCGTGGTATATATATTGTAGGATAAATTTGTGAAGTTAAAAATACTTATTATTATCATTTCACGACTTCTAAGCATCGAATCTTTGATTAGATTGCTGTCATCATCATCACCATCATAATTTCATATCCAGCACTCGAGGAGTCTTTCTTTTTGGACTCATTGGATTAGATAGATCGGAGATTTGATCAGAGTCCTTTGCAATCAGTGTCTCAGAAATTCTTCTTCAACTATTATCTTTACACATAAAACTTCATGACATTTAGAAAATGCCTTAAGCATCAAATTTGAAAGATCTAAAGCCTAAGCCAGATGTCAGACTGCAACATATCTTAGAGAAAAACTTACATTTTATCTTAGAAAAAGTTACATGAGCAAAACTTAGTAGTAGATCTTCGGTCATTTGCCAATTATTTGCTCTTATTTTCATTAATTCTCAAATCATACGGCTTGCAATGCGAAATGTATCATGAAGAATGCTAGAAGTTTCAACATCTGTAACAGTTAATATAACTTGATTGCTGTAGTTCTTATAATAATTCATATCAGTCGAAATACATTGTTTCTGTGTAGAAAATCGTTACTAAATCACTATTTAATTATCTCGGATTTAAAAAAAAAATTTGTTGAATTTTTACTGGTGTTAAAAATAAAAAATCGTACATTTTTTGTACAAAGATTAAAAGAAATTCTTATCAATATATGATACCACGGTCTTAACATTCCACGCAGATGCTAGTTGAAGACTTGCCAGCCAATTACTTGTTTCAGAACATTTTCAGAGGAATTTTATCCATGCAGTTTACGAGGAATAGTCTGTTTGTCTTAAAATGTTCAGGAACCAAACAGAAATACAGTCCAATCCACTGATAGCCCGTTTCAAATGAGCGCCGAAAGAAAAAATGGTCGTTATACAATAAGAATGGCCAAAAATATATTTTATAAAATAATAATTGCTGACCATACATGTTGGTATTAATTTGTATTTGTATTTACCAGAAGTTACCCCTCTTGATTATGCGTTGGTTTGAAAGAGTAAGTAGTGCTGAATAATTTAAAAATAATATACCCAAAACTATTTACAGTAGAGTTTCAAATAGTAGTAAAGTAGTACAGTAAAAAAATACCTATATACAAATATATAAAATATATAAAAATATAATAGGAAACAAATTTATTTTAATATTCGTTCGAAATATTTTAAAAAATATAGTTTTTAAAGTATCTTTTTACCATTTAGAGGTTTATCTGAACTAGTCCTACAGTTTAACGTGGAACCACGCTCCTCGGCATTAAACCTATCGACTGGCTAGAGACCAACTTAAAAAAATCATCCCAGAAGGCATCCGATCTTACCCGGTCTGGTTACTAGCGCGACTGGAATCATTTTCCTTCGGATTTTTTCGGATTTTACACTCTTGCCTAGGACAATCACAATCATAAATTCACGACCATGTCTCAGCAGGATTCGAACCCACGATAATCGCAACAGTAAGTGGGCCGCCCTGTCGCCTTTACCACAGCGCCAACCAAGTCGGCTTGTTGGAAATATTATTTTAAAACGATAAATTAACATATTATATAAAGAAATATATACCATAATTTCTTGTATAATTGGCATAACGCTTTATCTAGCTATATAGATAAAATTACAAAGTATTTGTACCTATTTTGTTCATATTCATTTTATTCATCAATGCATGCATAATAAGAGAATTATACGGTTAAATTAGTTAATTTACTGAGAAGGTACGAAACGTACGGTAAAAGATGCAAACTGAAAACATTTTATATTCGAGATTGCACATATTTTGTTAAACTGATAATTTTCAGTGTTGTTCAAAGTTGTCTCACAAAATACTTAAGCTGAAGAACAAATAAATCTCAAACCGAACTGACCATTAAATGGTTAAAGGTATTATTACACCGAACTATAAAATCTATTGTTTGTTATTGTTAAGCCAAACTAGCGTTCACGTAAATTTAACAAATGGTTTCACCTCACACACTGTTAAATCCACAATAAGATGTAAATTATTGTGTAAAAAAAGCCAATCTTCACATTTATTGTCCTCTTGGGTATAAACAAGATAAAATTGGAGAGAACTATTACGTTTTTTTAACAGGCTGTTTAATATGTTATGTCGATGTAAGAGGAATGGTGCTATTCGGTTCGTATTTTTATGTTTAGGAACAGAAGTCTCATGTAAATCTGTCAACTTATTTGACAATTTTTTGCTTAGATATGCTTAGTAGAATCTTCACAAATTAATTTATTACTGTTACTGTTCTGTTGTACTTGTATTAATAGACAAGCAGGGCGACTACGAGATTCATACATCAGTATGTATTTCCCAAATTAAAATAAAACTAATATCCTTAAGCTATAGTTAAAAGTACATTTATACACTAAATAAGTTCTTGCGGTTTGGTTCGTCTCTATCTTCTGACTTCATGCGTGTTGTCCAGTAGCTGAATTGCTTCCACTTTGCTGTGATTTAGCAACTTTATTTCATGTTTTAAGGCGAAATATTAGATCACTTCGTATATCCATTCGATTTCGAGGACATAGTGCAGTTTTTCGTAAGTTACGTAGCGATAAGCATTGGTAATTATGTTTTGGCTGGGTTTGATTACTAGTTGGTTTGATGTTTTAGTACAACCCCATATTTATACCCTATAGGTCAAAATTGGCTTTAAGATTGACCTATAAACTAATTAACCATTCTGTTGGATTAATCCCAAATTAAATATCCGGTCAAAATCTTGTAAGAGTTCCAGGAATATTGCGAAGCAGTATTTCTTTTCTTCAAATGTGTTTTCAACAACCGCTATTACTCTGTGCTCTTGGTCGATTGTCGAATAGTGATTTCAAAATCCAAAATGTGTGAACCATTAGTGTTGATTTATCCGGAGGGGTTTCTTTGATCAAGAAACACTCATCGACAATCTAGTAGATGCTTTAGAATAATTACTAAGATATGAGCAATATATAGACAGAAAATGTTTATTTTAGAACCTTTACTAAATATGGAATATTAAAAAGAGTTTAAAATGTTTTTGGGTCTAACGGAATGATCCTACATTAAAACATATAAGCGAATGAGTGGTTTGATCCTTCTATTAACATTGAAAAGAAAAACAATCATTCTACATCATCAGAAATTATCCATTTTGTTATGATATATTACAGAAAAATATACAGCTCTGGAACACAAATGCTTCCAGAAAAATATCAACTATAACATGAGCATGAATCAGAAAGGTGTTGGCACTAATTTTTTTTTGAACTGCAATAAATATTTGGTTAAATATATTGTGGAAACTGATCAAACAATAAACTACTATTTATTTTCCAGGGGTAGTGATATAAATATACTATTTAAAATAGTTAAATTAGGTTAGATGATATATTTATTTTTATTCATAGTATATTTAAATTAAATATAAGCAAATTAACAGACAAAACTTGATTATATATTTGAAATAAAAACCTGTATTATTAACAAGTTAGTTTCCTTCTGTGTCTGGAACGAAAAATATATATGCGTTAAATTTTTTTAATTTGCTGAAAACAATTCGTTTTTATTGTCTGCTTTATGTCATTTTACGCTACTACATGGAGGATGCCACGGCGTTCACTCATTGTTTTCTCCTTCTTTACGCTTTCCATCTTTTAAACCGCTAATTAAAAGGACATATAATTTTTTACAGCCCTATTAAAATAAGGAATCTCTTAACAAGATTTTTTTACTTAAAGGGTTGACATCATTACGGTAATCAAAATGCATTAGCATAAATAAGGTTTTTACCAGAGTGTTGTAAACCATTTTTATACGCTCGCCAGTATTACCACTTTAAAAGTTTTTTACTGTTTTTTGGAAGGAAAAAAAACGAACTTTCTTAAAGGCTACAGAACAAAGGACATAACCTTAAGATGGTTTTCTTGTTCACTTCAAATTATCTAATGTTATTGCTACTACTTTTTACTGTTAATTAACTTGTTTTATATTTTTCCTTGGGAATTACTATTTTTTATATTAATAATACTTTATATGGTGCATTCAGAGCACTATTGCTACAATTCTAAATTGATTACTATTACAATTTGTATATAGGATTTAATTTACTATCTCAAAAAATGATCTTAACAGGTCAATTTAAAAGTCCCCGGCCTGACACATAGATAGCCTACTAATTAGATCCATCTGTTTTTTAGTTAGCCCTAACTCTCAAAAGATATGATATGATAAATTTGATAGCTGTCGGATCACTAGTTTGTGAATTATATCATTTTGAGTCAAGCAACTTTTGTTATTGTGAAAAAAATGGATAAATAGGAATTTCGCGTGTTGATAAAATTGCTTTTTGAATGGAAAAAAATACAGTTGAAGCAAAAACTTTGCTTGATGAAGAGTTTCTCGACACTGCCCCAGGAAAATTAACCATCAAGGATTGGTATGCTAAGTTTAGACGTGGTGAAATGAGCACCGAAGACAGTGAACGCAGTGGACTCCCAAAAGGGGTTGTTACCGACGAAAACATTTTAAAAACCCACAAAATGATTTTGAATGACCGTAAATTGAAATTGAATGAAATAGTAGACACTCTAGAGATATCAGCTAAACGTGTACGTCATATCATCCACGAATATTTGGGTATGAGAAAGTTCTGTGCAAAGTGGGTGTCGCGCGAGCTTACTTTTGACCAAAAACAACGACGAGTTGATGATTCGGAGCAGTGTTTGAACATGATCAAGCGTTATAAACCCGAATTTTTGCGTCGATATGTGACAATGGATGAAACATGGCTCCATCATTTCACTCTGAAGTCCAATCGACAATTATCTGAGTGGACTGCACACGATGAACCCGCTCCAACGAAACAGTCGACGTTGTATTTTGGGATGCGCATGGAATAATTTTCATTGGATACCTTGAAAAAGGAAGGACCGTCAACAGCGACTATTATATAGCGTTATTGGACCATTTTAAGGACAAAATCACCGAAAAAACGGCCGCATTTGAAGAAAAAGGAAGTGTTGCTTCACCAAGACTATGCACCGTGTCACAAGTCAGTGAAAACGATAGCAAAAATCCATGAATTGGGCTTCGAATTGCTTCCACATCCACCGTATTCTCCAGATCTGGCACCCAGCGACTATTTCTTGTTCTCAGATCTCAAAAGAATGCTCGCTGGAAAGAAATTCTCGTCGAATGAAGAGGTAATCGCCGAAACTGAGGCCTATTTTGAAGCAAAGAACAAATCGTACTATAAATATGGTATCGAAAAGTGGAAAGGTCGCAATAATCAGTGTATCAACCTTGAAGGGATTTATGTTGAATAAAAAAACTATTTTTCCCAAGAAAATGTGTTTTACTATGGTAGGCCGGGGACTTTTCAATTGACCTGTTATAGATAAGATAACTTGGTATATCTTTTGGTACTCTCAGAGCTTTTTTTGCTACATATAACATAATAATCTCGTTTAATTTCAAAGTTTTAGGCACTAATACAGCAATACACTTTTCGATATCATCAATTATTTATTGTGTTTTGTAAAGAGATGCCATGAAGTTTACAGGATGAATGGTTTTATGTATTATTAATAAAGTTTGTTGTGTCATACAAGTAATTATTATTTAATTAGAATCTTTAATTACTAGCAGTATGAGTTTATATTAACAGATTGATTTCATCGAACACAAAATATTCTTAGATATCAAGAAAAGTGATATTGGCAGTAAACCTATATTGTTCTAAAATCCAAAATGAATGTTCTTCAAGGATAAACCGATATTTGACTTAAATGTCTTCAATAATATTCACAATTTTTCATCACGAAATATTCCTTTAAAATTAGTTCACATTCTTTTATATTTAATAATACAATTTAACCACGCCTGAAACATGCTTGTACTTATTAGCAGGAATAATTGGCATCAAGCGTTGGTTATATTTTATGGAACTCTATTTATTATCATTATTATTAGTTACTAATTATTTTCTTTCTTATTGCGGCAATACCTGACAGTTAAGAAAGCGTGTCTTTATACAGATAATTCTCTAATAATCCACTTTTTCCTGTTTCAGCGACGACGAAGAACTAACCTGGCAGGATGCACAGATACGTGAGAAAAATCAGACACAATCGTCAATTATCAACTTTCTCGCTTTGGTTCGAAAATTAATGTAGAGTGACGACCTTTATTAGATTGTCGTTCGCACAATTCAAAACAAAATAATAACGATAATTTATAATATTACGTAGGCTAATTAAAACGCGGTCATAATACTGCGGTGAAAATAAGATTTATTTTAAATTTATAGGTTATGTTTGTCGACAGCCATTAAAGTAATTATTTTGTTAAATGGCTTGGTAATAAACGAACGTATCACTAATTATATATAAAATATTAACTGTAAAACTGTATGTTTCCATTTCTTACATATATATAAAAAAAACCCAACATGCACGTGTGTGAGTGTGTGTAAAAGACTGTATCTAAAACCCGAATTGATTAAGTAAACAGTATTTATCTTTTGGGGAATGGGCATCTGTCCATCCCGCTTTTTTTTATCTAGTAAGATTTGTAACAAGTGAACAGAATGAAATACATGTTAGTGACAGTTTGGCATGCATTTCGGGGTATCTGAAAGGGTTGGCAAGATAAAGGGTCCCAGTAAATGAGTTCGTCGGCCAGTTCCTATAGCCTCTGGTCACTTTCATTAACTGGATACTTGACAAATGATAATTGGTAAAGCGATTGGTCACTCTGTTCCCTGTCACTTATACCTATCGTTCCTCATTTACCAATTCTATTTAGCAGACATTGCAAAATAGCACTCACTAATTGCCAATGATTTATATTGTTTATACAGTGAAATATCACGAATTTAATTGCATTTTCTTATTCTCGATTGAAGCGACTCGTACGGGTCAAAATACCAGTTTTCTTAAATGATATATAGCCATATAGTCGTTTTGCGTTTGTCTTATATTCGTCGCTTGAGTAAATGCCCTGGTTTTCACTAGTAAATCACAATCATTAAAATATTCTGATATCGTTTTCATTTTCACCATCATACTTATAATGACTTGACGTAATATAGTAATTTGAAAAACAATCATAGTTAAAAATTGAATTAAACTGTCTTAATTAGATTTTTGGTAATGTGTTTATTGATAGATAGTACGTTTCAATGGTAATTGTGATTCGTTGAAGACGAAAATATCGTCAAATATACAAAACAGACCTTTTGAATAGTTGATATTGTAAAATCTTCTAGTAACATTTATGAGATGATAATAATTTTGGCTATTAATATGATTAGACAGAAAATAAGTCTAGAATCAATCACCACCACAGCAATACTAGCTTGTGGATCAGCTGTACGAGTGTTACAACTGTTTGACCTCCAATAATGCCGATTTAGGAGACAACCAGATATATAATTTGGGCTTGGCACCTTATAATTTATTTTTAATTTTAGATGCCACAAGTTAATAGTGAGAATGACATTTTATATTATCAGCTGTTGTGTGATTCTCATGCATATTATTTAAGCAATACTTAATAAGTGATATGATCATTATAGAAATATAAAAGTCAACCCTCACATACTACAGCAGTGACTAAAGTATGAAATTAGAACATTACAAATAAATATTAAATAAGTAATTTACACTTACAAAATCAAATTAATTTATATGAGAAATTGTTTTTGTTGTTCAGGTTTCTTTGCATCAAGGAAGATTAATGTTGGTCATATATTATATTCAAAATTGCTATAATAATAGTAAGTATTTAGAAAAGAATTTCATAAATAATTGAGATGATCTCAAATCCCGAAATATAAAAGTAATCCCTCGCATAACACAACATTATGTTTCTGTGAATAAAAAGGAAATTGGGAAAACAATAAACAGCGGTAAGTATATAAACAACACTTTAATACATAATTAATATGAACTCAAATCCTGAAATATAAAAGTTAACCCTCACATAATGAGATATTGACTAAAATATAAAATTATGTCTTTGTCAATTAATAGTAAAAGGTATTTAAATATCACTTTCATAGATAATTGGGATGATCTCAAATCCCGAAATATTATAATTAACGGGAAATATTTTATTTAAAACCTCCGTGCAACCCACAAAGACAATTTTCTCAGTAAAAGAAACGGCAGACCGAAAGAATTTACTCTTCAGGATAGGATATAATTCAAAAAATGCTTAATATTCAAACGATATTTTTACGGACGGCAGCCAAAACCGTTTTGATGTCGAAACAAGTGGGGTGACATCGCCGAGGGTGAAAGAAGAACGAGGGGATTTAGATTAATTCTAAGTTCAAAGGATCACTTTGGCCTGTTTGCTTTGTGACTGCAAGGCTCATTTGCTGATTATTTTTATTGACCAGATCGGAATGGAAACAGTTGCCGAACTGAAACGATGTTTTCTCACTTGGAATTATATCGGATTTTTCGTTTTTGACCCTTGAAGGGACGTTTAGACTTTGAAACATTCCAATGTACCGGTTTAAATATCCCTTTTATGCGTTGCGTAGCTTATATCAACGAAAATTGCGATTTGAATCAACAAGACCACTTAAATATTTCAATATTAGTCGTATTTTGGGTCGAAAAGATCGCATATTGGCACATAAAATGTCATCAGCTTAATGAAATATAATTTTGAGTATAATTGTTAAGGATAATTCACAGAAGAAGACAAACCAACTATGAGTGACTATAAACGTCAACAAAATCAATCAATATTACGTTCCACATTTGTCATATTCTATAAGTGTTACATAATATTCACCTGATTTGACTCAGTGTGATTTTTTTGTGTTTCTCTTTCGAGAATCCATAAAAGGAAATTCGTTGAAATAGTTGTAGATCTTACATCAATCACTAAAATTTATATTGGATCTATTTTGTAGATATGACAAAAGTAATTTAGATGGAATTTGCTTCGAATCTGTTTTGTTTATTTCTGTGACACAATTCAATTATTTTTATTCGTTTTTTTATTATGTACAACTGTAAAAAGAAGCTAGATAAAAGCATAACATCATTAGTAAAGCATTGCGTAAATGATTATTTAAAACGATAAACAAATAGGTTTTCGAATAATCTATAGCTGTAAATTAAAAATAATTAAATCCTCTTTCAAGAAATGTAATGTTTAGACAGATTTTATTAATCATCAGTTTCTAATTACTATTGATATTGTTAATGTAGCTTTTCATTTTTTTATACACATATCGCTTTTTATGCTCAATTAAATGTGCTTAAGATATTTTTCTTATTTATGTTTCCTTATATTTATATAATTTTATTGTGATTGTTAATTTGTGTGTGTATCCCGTATATCCCGAAATTTAAAAGTTAACCTCCGCATAATATAAAATTATGCTTTTGTGAATAAAAAGGAAATTGGCAAAACTATAATCTGCTGTAAGTATATAAACAACACTTTTGTAAATAATTAATATGAACTGAAATCCCGAAATCTAAAGTCAACACTTTCTGAATGCGATAGTGACCAAAGTATAAAATTATGTCTTTATGAATAAAAAGTAAAAAGCATTTAAACGATAAATTTATAAATAATTGATACGATTTCAAATCCCGAAATATAAAATTCATTCCCGGCATAATACAAAATTACGTTTTGTGAACGGAAAGGAAATTGACAAAACAATAAACTACTGTAAATATATGAACAAAACTCTTATAAATTAATGATTTGAACTCAAATCCCGAAATATAAAAGTCAACTCATTCTTAATGCGATAGTGATCAAAATATAAAATTATGTATTTGTGATGTAAAAAGTAAAAAGTATTTAAGCAACACTTTTAAAAATAATTGATATGATCCCAAATCCCGAAATATAAAAGGCACATCCGGCTTAATACAAAATTACGTTTTTGTGAACTAAAAGGAAACTATCAAAACAATAAACTGCTGCAAGTATATAAACAAACTTTTATGAATAATTAATATGACCTCAAATCTCAAAATATAAAAGTCAACTATTTCTTAATCAGATATCGTTGTGAATAAAAAATAAAAAGTATTTAAACCAAACATTCATAAATAAATAATACGATCCGAAATCCCGAAATATAAAAGTCATCCGGATAATACAAAATTTAATTATATTTTGTTTTCTTGAATAAAAAAGAAATTGGTAAATCTATACATTGCGGCAGATATATAAATAACACGTTAATGAATAGTTAATATGAACTCAGAGCAGAATAACATGTTATAAAGAGAGTTAGAATCGGAAATAAAAAGTAAGAGAACAACTAGAAATATTGAGGCCCTAATAATGTCAACAGATGTCAAGTATGAAGCATACTGCCTTTTAATAGTAACCTAATCTAGTTGGTAAGAAAATATTATAAAATATGAGCTAAATTGTATTTAATTAATCAGGAAGTATTATCAATTAACCACTAAAATAAATAGTTTATCTTTATGGCGGTAGAAGCAAGACGTAGTGACATAAAATAAAATTCAAACTTGTTTTATGAATACTTTTTTCCTCTGCACATAATCGGAGCCATTGAAACGAAGCTGTAATAATATTAATTATCCATTAATCATTTCTAGTGCTTGGGTATCATTAAAGGACTCGGTAAATGATGTTTTTGTCTCGCGAAGAAAATAATTCTGAAGCACCATCGGCAGGTAATAATTAGAAGGTTGGAGACAGCATCTAAGAAACGATGCAGAGCTATATATGGGGCTACGGCTAGTTTATTGCTGAAGGAGGGATACAGAACGATGAGGTCGCTATAGTGTTTTTGTTTAGAGCCCATAAAGCTGCCCTTATTCCGGCTTGGTCAATACACTGATAATGGATTAACGGCCTTATATTCATCCTTTTCATTCGGTTGGTAATTTAGCCGGTTTTTATTTTCGTTTACAATTATATATGGTCTTGTTTTCTACAGTTATTTTATTATTATCTTAGTTTCAAAAATAAAAAATAACAAATTGTTTAAATATATCGAAATTTTGAAGTTGATATTGAAGGATTGAAGCTCGTCTATTAGGTTTTTGAAGGGAACATAATTATTTTGCAACATTATAGCCTTATCGTGTTGCAAAATCTGAAAATGCTAACATGGAAAATGCTTAATTTTGTAACCAGGCAAAAAAAAGAGTTTGTCACAAAATATATACAAAGCATTTAAACGACAATTTTATAAATAATTGATATGATCTCATATCTGGAAATATAAAGTCACCCCCGGCATAATACAAAATTTCGTTTTGTGAATGAAAATAAAATTGACAAATCAATAAACTACTGTTAATATATAAACAACACTTTTATGAATAAACTCATTTTTAATGCGATACTTACCAAAATATAAAATGCTGTCTTTGTGAATAAAAAGTAAAAAACATTTAAACAACACTTTCATAAATAATTGATTTGATCCCAAATCCCGAAATATTAAAGTCACCCCGGCATAATTCAAAATTATTTTTTAGTGGATAAAAAGCAATTTGACAAAACAATAAACTACTCTAAATATATAAATAGTAAAAAGTAAAAAGCATTTAAATCAAAATTATTACTTTATTACAAATATTACAAATATTACAAATATTACAAATATTACGAATATTACAAAAACTCGAAACCAAAAATGCCTTAACTTAAGAAGTTGAGAAACATTGTGACGGAAATTTTATTTACAAAAATCAATACATAAAGATTTATAGAGAAAGTTATTAATAAAAGTTATTAACACTAATAATTCATCAAGATTTATTTTGACGAAATAAAGGGTTTGTCACAACATTGTATATAGTTTTGTATATAAAGCATTTAAACGACAATTATTAAATAATTGATAAGATCCCATATCTGGAAATATAAAAGTCATCCGCCTCATAAAACAAAATTATGCTTTTACGAATAAATAGGAAATCATAAAAATAATAAACTCCTGTAAGTATATAAACAACCCTTAATTATTAATATGGACACAAATCCCGAAATATAAAAGCCAACTCTTTCTTAATCCTATAGTGACCAAAATATAAAATTATATCTTTGTGAATAAAAACTACTCTAAATATACAAATAGTAAAAAGCAAGAAACATTTACATCATCTTAGAATATTACAAAAATTAGAAACCAAAAATGCATTAACTTAAGAAGTTGAGACAAATTGTTACAGAAATTTTATTTACGAAAATCAATACATAAAGCTGTATAGAGAAAGTTATTGATAAAAGTTATATAGTTTATCAATAATTCACCAAGATTTATATTGATTAAATAGAGGGTTTATCACAAAATATATACAAAAGGTTGATGATCAAAATGGAACCGAATTGGTTTAATAAGGTACGAAACTATACTAATTAAATATTTCTATTATTATTGTCTGTAAAAACTCTTACAGTGATCAGTGTGTTCTCATAATTTTCTATTGTAATTCGAGCTCGAGCTATGGACAATAATGTTAATATCGCTTGACATTAGATGGTAGGAAGAACTCGAACTAATAGAACTAATTAGGTAGAGAAAGACATTTGCACTAGAGGTTCACTAATAACGTGGAGTTGGCTAATTAAACATCGAGATTTATTTCCCATTATTAACAATGTGATTGATTGAGCTATAAAAGTAGTTCTTTCAAAAGGCTATACAAAGGTACGATGATGAATGATGTATAATTAATTACAATGGAGAAAAAAATATAATAGAATAAGCCGTTAGTATAATTTTAATGTCAATTTAGTAAAATATGTGTTTGAGGATTTCAAATGTATCCAAGGCTTTTTCTAATTTTACTTTTAATTATTATGGATAGTAATTTTTAATTACATGATGATGTATATTTAACATATCTAAGGCTGGCACATTAATTATGATACCTGATGATTATGGTCGATGGCAGTAATTGAAGATTACAAAAATAATGTAATCGGCTTAATCGATTTATAAAATAAGTTTTATTGTAATATATACGTCAAAATTAATAATTTACTTGATGACATTTAATCATAATATACACGCATGATAAGTTGAAGACTAATTAGAGCAAATTACGTTAGTGTTCAGGCATATATTTTTAAAGATTGTTTTTTAGCTTAGGATGCAAACTATTCGAAATTTGATTTCTGCGTTTTTAGCCCATTAGATACTTTTATATGCGATTGTATAGGACTACATACTAGGGATATCAGCCGTTGAGAGAAATATTGATATTTTGATATATCGGCATATCGCTTTCGATAATTAAAAAAATATCGATATAAGCGAACAAAAAAGGTCGATATCAAACCACGCATAATTCATTTGACGTCTGGTTGAGGAAGAAATCCCAATACAAAATTTCGATACCACCCTTCCAAAAATGTACTTCAGCATCGATATATAGGACAAAAAGTTATCGATATATCGATATTGTTCGGCATTCCTACTACATCCTACTTATACACTATAGAATCTTTAATTAATGGGAAAATTAAGTGCTTTTGATTGCTTCGGTTCAGTGCAACAACAACAATGTTTTACTAATTGTCAAGTGACGTCAGATGAAATGTATTACTTTTCAATAGAGAAAATCGTTTTATTTTCTAAAAAATCATCCCAATTAAATATGTGGGTATGGGTTTTAGAAGAAATGACATAAATTATGCTATATCACAAACGGCATTTTTTGAAACTGAAATTGTATGCATATCAGGGTTCTGTCAAAATATACTTTACTTTTATTATCCTTCACTCTTATGTCCCAATTGCCTGAAGTGTAAACAATATATTTTTCTCAGTTGCAATTTTACCATTTTATCGACAAAAATATGTGAATAATATATTTACTATTTTAGAAGGGGCCATTTCAATGAGCAATTAAAAATGGTTGAAAACTGAAGTGTATATAATTCAAAATATAATAAATGTTACGAAATGTTGAGCTTCATATTGTAGACTTAGTAAAAGTTTACAATGATTAGTTTGAACAAAAGTTCTTACCAGTTGTATCTACCAAACTCTGCATCGTCCAATTACCACTGTTATTATTGTATTATTAGTGTATTTTCGTTTTGATTATGAAGAGATTTTTCAAAAGTTGAAAGGCCAAAAGTACTGGAAAATATTTTGCATTTACATATTTTTTTTTAATATTAATCTGCTGTGATATAAAATTAGTAAAAAGAGAGAAAGGTATAAAAATAGTAACTGAGTTGTCGACAAGAAATATTATTTGGGTTTTGTACATTGTTCGTGTGAAGCTATTCGCTCTAGAATCTTAATCTTCATCACAATAATTTGTCTTCTACAGCAACGGTACTATTTTATTAAAAAAACCACCTAATATCATTTAGTAAAAGCTCTATTCGCCTGATGGAGCTTCGCGGAACATTTGTATATTCTTTAAACTCAAAATTCTTTCTTTCTCTCTCTCTCTCTCTCTCTCTCTATATATATATATATATATATATATATATATATATAGAATTACAGAGTTAACAGTGATCGCTACCGACAAGAAATGATCAACCAGAATGTGCGAAGACAAGCTAAAATGATTAAAATGATTTTACAGCATAATAACGATTAATCTCAGAAAGAAAAGAGGCCATGTAAGCGTTGAAAGTACTTGGATGGGACATATTATCGTATCCGCCATAGTCTCCAGATTTTGTCCCGTCCGACTATGAAAATTTTTCATCAATGGGATATGAATTTGCAGACCAATAC
The DNA here is from genome assembly GCF_030347505.1 of Rhynchophorus ferrugineus. Lineage (NCBI taxonomy): Eukaryota > Metazoa > Arthropoda > Insecta > Coleoptera > Curculionidae > Rhynchophorus > Rhynchophorus ferrugineus. The sequence continues at coordinate 19,227,632 of NW_027472584.1, read as the reverse complement.
CTTGTTAATTTCGAAGAAGTTAGAGAATGGCGTAATGAATCGTTTTGCTCAAAGGACAGGTTTTTTTTGGGATGGCATCCATAAATTGCCTGAAAGATGTGCATGATGTATAGAGTCAAATGGCCAATATTTTGAATAAATACATTTTTTCAATTTTTTTTCACAATTACTGAAAATATCAATAAAAGCTGTGTTTAGTCGTGTCTGAAAAACAGTATAGAACAGTAAAACGCGTAAATAAAAAAACGTTGAAGAGGAAATGAAGTAAATATAGAGCGTATATTAATAAAATCGATCAAACCGCTGATATAAAATACGTGATATATAAGATGAAGCATAAAAAGTTGATGCGCCTTTCTAATACTTTTGAAAAGTGATAATTAAAGATTGATTAAAAGTAATTTGACATGAAGCGATGCAGTAAATAAGCAAATACGTTCGTGTCTTGTATCGGTAAAAAGTACTGTTCACTTTCTTCGCGGATCACCTCGCAGAATGCGGTTAATGAAATATTCTAATATCCTGAACATGTACGAGAAGCTGCGGCATACACATCGAGGGCGCTCCACTGCGTCCGCTCGGCAATTAACTTGTGTTCTTGCCGAGGCGTTTCCTGCACGGGTCCATCTTGGGACGGTCGTGACTCTTCAGCGATCGTGACAACGCACCGGTCCGCAAAAATCGTCTCGTTTAAGCCGATATCAGCTACGCGTATATGCATATTGTATACTGTAAATCACATTTCATCGCGAACGAGGAAAATATGCCGTACTGATCGGTGCCACTTGCTGCTCCTGACATCCACGGCACTCCGAGAGATGTCCATTAAGTCAGCGAACAACATTAAACTCTACGTATAGTCTCTAATGAAATACTTAAATTGCGACTCATCGGATGACGTAAAAAATTCATCGGTATTTCGACATGTTCTGTTCATATACCTTTACTGAAATTAGAAATAACTATCGATTGAGAAATATTATCAGAAATACTTTTGGTTATCACCACTATAAATTCTTTTCGTTAGTTTTCTTAAACTTGTTTATTAAAACTATTAATACAATTAACAATTAACGTTAATCTTATTTAACCTACTAACAGACAACAACAACTAATATATTTTCCACTGAATCACTGAGAGTTTAAATCGTTGTAAGATCAGAAGGTTTTTTCCCTTTGAGACGTCTAATGGCATTATCCGCATTTAGAAGTCTGGACGCTTCCGTGTTGACATCATATTTTATCGCGGACGAGGAAAATATGCCGTACTGATCGGTGCCACTTGCTGCTTCTGACCTCCACGGCACTCCGAAAGATATCCATTAAGTCAGCGAACAATATTAAACTCTACGAATAATGTCTAATGATATACTTAAATTGCGACTCATCGGATGACTTAAAAAATTCATCAGTATTTTGACATGTTCTGTTCATATACCTTTACTGAAAATTCTATTTGTTATTTTTTGAAAAATTTATTTATTAAAATTAGTAATTCAACTAGCAATTAACTTTAATCTGACTTAATCACATACTCCGATACTGAGCGAAAATATATTAAGCAAAGAACTAAATTAACACTAACCTATATTAACAAACAATATAACAGACTGGAAAGGATTTGCTGAAGAACTGAACAATTGACTAAATGTACCCCTAAAATGTATGTAAAGCAGACGAATAATTGAATATGGAATCACAAAAAATCGTTACGGACATCCAATAAGCTGCTTGGAATAGCACTCCAGAAATTAAGAGTATAAAAAGCAATTAATTATCCGTAAGAAACGATAGCTGAAAAATGAAAGCTACGAAAATAATGGCAACGAAATAGAACGCCTGAAAATTAAAATATTTTAAACTACATAACCTAAAAATCTAACAGATGACTGAGAAGAAAACAGATTATTCACTCTGGAAAGCCACTTAAAATTATCATGTCTACACAGTCAACCAACTTAAGAAACCTATGTAGAAATTGGACAGGTAGAAATCAACAAAAAGCGTGAGAATTTGCTGACCATCCAAAAAAATCGAATATTCAAATCGAAAGAAACTGATAAAAAGTATAATTTGTCGGAGGTCAAAATTCGACGATTCAGTTCGTCACATTAAGTTGACATTAATACAAAGAAATCACCAGAAAATTTCTGCAAAAACTGTGGCCGTCGGAAAGCATCTACCCGCTACTCTGTTTGGTGGAAATCAGCGGGAATTAATTCAACGTCCCAATAAATATCCCAATGGCCGTTTTATCGTAAAAATATTCATCACTTTACAAGGAATGATATAGAATAGTAAAAAGAGAGAAAGGTATAAAAATAGTAACTGAGTTGTCGACAAGAAATATTATTTGAGTTTTGTACATTGTTTGTGTGAAGCTATTCGCTCAAGAATCTTAATCTTCATCACAATAATTTGTCTTCTACAGCAACGGTACTATTTTATTAAAGAAACCACCTAATATCATTTAGTAAAAGCTCTATTCGCCTGATGGAGCTTCGTGGAACATTTGTATATTCTTTAAACTCAAAATTCTTTCTCTCTCTCTCTCTCTCACTCTCTCTCTCTCTCTATATATATATATATATATATATATATATATATATATATATATATATATATATATATTTATATATATATATATATATATATATATATATATATATATATGTATATATATATATATATATATATATATATATATATATATAGAATTACAGAGTAAACAGTGATCGCTACCGACAAGAAATGATCTCAATCAATAAATATCTCAATGGCCGTTTTATCGTAAAAATATTCATCACTTTACAAGGAATGAAAAATAATAATTTAAAAAATGACGGTTATTTACTGTCGTCTTGGGCAGCTTCACCGCTATCCATTAAAGTGACCTCTAATGAAATGCTTAAATTGCGACCGTTTCAATGACGCAAAAATACGTCGGTATTCCGACAACTTCTGGTAACTTATCTCGAGGAAAAGAGCAGAAAAAAAATTTTTACGGACCATCAGCTGACAAAGAATTTATTCCAGCAACAATGTATTTATATTGATCATCTCAATCGCCTAATTAATTTTAATGGCCTTAAAACAAATAAAATTTTAGTAGTTAAATCACGCAAAATGCAGTTTAATTACTGGCCATTTGAGTCGTAGAACGTTTAGTGTACTGGTTCGTTTTAAAAATACGCATATTTTCTAACTCTAAAGTGATAATATAAATCGAAATATTTTTTTATTAGATAGACAAGTAGTTGAGGGTTTACTCAATAAATTTATCTGCTCATTATATATGCATTTTGATATAAGCAATTCGACAAATTCCTCAAAAATATTTATGTATGTTGCTTTTAGTCTCAAACTTCCATCTATTAAAAACTGTTAATGTTATTTAGTCTAGAATCATCTTCATACTGACGTCATTTTCATATAACACTGCTATAAATTAATTTTAACTGATGAGATTATTTTAAAGATAAAATTTACAACAAATGGTGTTACTCCGTATTGAATCTCTTCAGTATGTATCCTTTTGTCGAAGTGTGAACAATTTTTTTTTCACTGCGTTGAAAATGTCTGAATTTGTAGCGAGTAAATCGAATTTGCGGAAAGTTTTACTTTTTTATGGAAACCATGCTCTATCTGTGAATACTGCCAAAAATTTTTAAAAACGAGAATTTGCAGTCATTACTCGGTAAACTTCTTACAAAAATACCAAAAAATAGGTTGATTCGTGGATAGCCTCAAAATACACTTTCGAGGTGATATCTGTAAATTGCACGAAAGTTGAGAAAAAGTAGTGGCTATCGATGGACAATACTTTAAATAAAGTACATTGTATCGATATCGCCAACTAGAACCTGGTACCGAATAGCTGGCAACCCCGAGATGTTTATCTGGGATGTTATCGAAGGGTATTTCCATTCATTCAGTACCCGACCATCGTTTGGTTTAGACGTGCCACCATATATTGGCCTAAATCCCATCACCAGGTAACACCGCTGCCATCCGTTTTATCTATTTTGTATTTTCCACATTTTTATATTACTTCAATAAATGACATAATGTAAACACCACTGTTTCATTTCGTTTTACATCCATTCACCGAGCCATATCATTTACCCTAAACTATGAATGCAGACAAATTATCATTTAATTCTTTTCTTTTATTCATTTTAATGTTTTAAAATTATTTTCACTTTAACTAATTATAAAAAATCGTAGTTTTTATATAACAATCTTCTAAACTTATTGAAACAGCCATTTCACCATCCAATAATAAAGATTTTCTCACTTAGACAGTTTCAACACTCAATATCTCTCATGATATTACATTCAGAACTTCGAAGCTTGTGCATAAGGTCTTGTATTTAGTTAAAAAATTATTCTACTTATTATAAAATGTTCTGGATTATTTTATTCAAGCTTTTCTTCAAAGAGCATTTTTAAAACTTCAAATATACTAATTTCATTTTTGGATACACAAATTCATTAACATCAATAAATATTTCTCTCATTCTTTTCAAATTATATTCCTCTGTATGTTTGCCCTTTTAATAAGGAACAGAGGCCAACATAACTACACGGTGGAATGTAATACGGTTTAGTAACTTTTTTAGTTTAAGGCATGTTTATTTAATATTTTTGAATATTGTAGTATTTTCCAGTTCGTTATAGAATTTAGTTAGATATCAATGCTCTTCCAAATTTCGGTTTGTAGTCAGCCTGTGTAAAATGTACATTACAAACCCTTTTGCTCTTATTGAAGACCTTATAACAGATTCCCATTAATTTTTAATTATTGGTTGCTAAAATCCATTTCTGACATAGAGCAGGATCCCTAGGAAATCTGCGAATTCTATTTGAAACGGTACTACACCTTGAAAAGCAATACCTGAGATGTCTTCAGATTTAAACAAATCACTTTAAGTAAAAAAATCACCATAAAAACACAATTAACAAAATATTTATTAACAGAATTGTTGAAACATGTTGAAAAATGCTCCAATTCGAAAGAGACGCTTTCAACAAAAGCTTTATCGAAAAAAATTAATCCGAAATTCTTTGTATATAAATGAAATTGTTTCTATAGGAAGTATATAATTATCAAAAAAAGGCCAAAATTTACTTCTTGATTATTTCCACCAAATATAAACACATGCACTCTACGTCTTCTTATTTTCAACAATAGCCTTCTGAAAATAGAGCGTGTCAAATTTCAGCTTTGCTATCAAATGTATACTTCCAGCCACCTACCTAGCCGTAAATAAACAAACCTTAACACTGTTTCGCAAGCGCCTATTTAAGATACCCTTCTAAGTTCTTAATATTTTGTGATCTCAGCCAGAATGTTTAGAGTTAAACAAGCAAAAGCTTTACTCAATACTAAAAGAAACAAACTGTCCTAAGAAGAATTGTGGATTCATCCAGATATTATAGAAACAAATAGTTACCCTTACATAGAGGAAATTAAGAAATTGGCAACAAGGTATGAGGAAATACTCTACTCCCATGTTAGCATCGAAGTGCTGCAACTTTTGTATAAGACTAAACTAGAACACAAGAGAACCAAACCATGTGATCTTGTATAGTTTTTTTTAAATATATATTTTAAGGTCTCCTTTTACCAACTAAGGGTATCTCTGGACTGGACCTACAGTTTAACGTGGACTCACGTTACTCGGCATTAAGCCTACCGACTGGCCAGTGACCTACTTAAAAATCATCCCAGAATACATCCGGCCTTACCCAGCCTGGTTACTGGAGTGACTGGGATTTTCCTTCACAACAATCACAAACATAAATTCACGATCATGCCCCATCAAGATTCGAACCCGCTACTATCGTAACAGTCTCGATCGATCTTGTATAGTTGTGTAGTTACTAAGTAATGTAGTAACTAAGTAGACAATGTGTAAGTTTGTCAGCGATAACTAGTAATAATATATTAATAAATTAAAAAAAATAGTATTAAATATATAATTGATTACAGATAAAGATGATGAATGATAGATAGTCACTAAATAAGGCAAAACATTTTTTATTTGATATTATTTTAAATAAACGAAGTACCATGTCAGGTGTCATTAAATATTAGAGTAAAAATATTTTAACACTGAATCTGACAATTCGATTAGAAAATCGATTAATTTAAATAAAAATGTCGATACTATTAGATCGGAACGAAACAATATGTGTTGTCTTGTTAAAGTGATAGTCTAAATTCAATCTATCGATTCAAGAGATCGTTAAATTCCATTTACGATAAACGAAATTCGTTCGCATCATTGTCGTTTTCGAAATGGAGTTAAATCTCATGCACGGGTACTTTAGAAATCAAATCCGAACGGTTGACATTTGGTATTACTCAAGGTACACTACCGGAACCCCGCTGCTCGCCATCATCATTTATTCAAGTTGACAATCTGCCTTCCAACTGCACGATTCTCATTCATTTCCTCAATACAATGTTCAGATTTTTATCCTGTCGTTTAGATTACGATTCGTAACAAAAGATAATAAAATACTATAAATTGGACCAATATAATTAATCACAAATTCCGTATTATTTCGGTGGGAACAATTTATTTAACTTGCAGCTTTCTCTCGTGATATTTGTTATTTTAACAAGTACGGTTTGATATTTAACTCGGTTTTTCTGAATTGATGAATCGTGAAGACGCATTTTACTATTGAAATTTTACACTATACAAGATGACAATGTCAAATTGCTGTCTTTTTCGTTGCCGACGAATGACGTTGCTTATAACTTTATACCATAAAATACAATATTCATATTAGACCTATAAATTAGGTTTAAAGGACCTTTTTTTAATATCAAGCTTTATTTTATTTATATATTTTATTCAAATTATTGCTCAACAAAAAACATACAAGATGCAGCACATTCACGTCATCAACAATGAAACAGAAAATCGCCGATAAAAGGAAACTGCGAAAAACTTGGCAACAAGGAATATCGGGCGAAAACAAGAAAAAATCAACAAGGCAACAAAAAAAAACTGAAAGGGCAAGAAGGAATTCAATAATATTTAGAAAACCTATCGTCAACTGATTCAACGTAATATTCTCTCTGGAAAATAACAAGAAAGATTAATATGCGCCAAAAATATAATACACCCATTAAGCACAGTGATAATACCTGAGTCAGGAATGACATTGAAGATGCGGATGTTTTTTTTATATCTAAAAATAATATTTAATCGAAATATTGGCAAATGAAGAAATCAATTTAACTGACTCTCTTAATACTCCAGTTCAAATGGATACACCACACGAAAAATTTAGTATTTGGGAAGTAAAACAAGCTACAATAAATGAAAACATTGCAAAAAAATATGCGAGTAACAACCTAATTCCGCGCGATATCCCACTATAACGAGTGTTACCCGAAGTGCCAGTTGAAAGTACTCTGAAGTCTGGTTCTGAGTATCAGAGCACCCGAATTCATTTTCCAAACAATTAAAGGTCAGTCAGTGCAGTGTGTAGGTTCAAACGTTTACTACATTCCGATCTGATTAATTGACCCATAAAATAGTTTATAGAATAATATTGAATAGCAATTAATTTATAAATAAAATATAAAACATTAACAAGTTAATTGAAAACCCGGCTACCATAGTAAAACACATTTTTTTGGGAAAATTAGTTTTTTTATTCAACAAAATGCCCTTCAAGGGTGATACACTGATTATAGCGACCCTCCAACTTTTCGAAGCCATTTTTGTAGTACGATTTGTTCTTTGCTTCAAAATAGGTCTCAGTTTCGGCCATCACCTCTTCATTCGACGAAAATTTCTATCGATATTTTTCTATCGAGCATTCTTTTGAGATCTGAGAACAGGAAATAGTCGCTGGGAGCCAGATACGGAGAATACGGTGGATGAGGAAGCAATTCGAAGCCCACTTCATGGATTTTTGCCAACGTTTTCATTGACTTTTGACACGATGCATTGTCTTGGTGAAGCAGCACTTTCTTTTTCTTCAAATGCGGCCGTTTTTCGGGGATTTCGTATTTCAAACGGTCCAACCGCGCTACGTAATAGTCGCTGTTGATGGTCCCTCCGTTTTCAAGGTAGTTAATGAAAATTATTCCATGCCCATCCCAAAATATAGACGCCATAACCTTGTCAGCCGACTGTTGCATTTTCCCACGCTTTGGAGCGGGTTCATCATGTGCAGTCTATTCGGATGACTGTCGATTGGTCTTCGAAATGAAATTATGGAGCAATGTTTCATCCATTGTCACAAAAACTCGGGTTCTTTATGCTTGATCATCTTCAAACACTGCTCCGAATCATCAACTCGTCGTTGTTTTTGGTCAAAAGTGAGCTCGCGCGGCACCCACTTTGCACAGAGATTTCTATATTCAAATATTCGTTAATCATATGATGTACATGTTCAGTTGATACCTTTAGAGTGTCTGCTATTTCATTCAATTTCAATTTACGGTCACTCAAAGTCATTTTGTGGATTTTTTAAATGTTTTCCTCGGTAACAACCTCTTTTGGGCGTCCACTGCGTTCATTGTCTTCGGTGCTCATTTCACCACGTCTAAACTTAGCATACCAATCCTTGATGGTAGAGTTTCCTGGGGCAGTGTCTGTAAACTCGGCATCAAGCCAAGTTATTGCTTCAACTGTGTTTTTTCCTTTCAAATAGCAATATTTTATAACACGCGAAATTCCTTTTTATCCATTTTTTTAACAATAACAAAAACTGCTTCAATCAAAATGCTATAGTTCACAAACTAATAATCCGACAGCTGTCAAATTTATACACGCATCTTTTAAGGGTTAGGGCTAACTAAAAACACATGGATTTAATTTTAGTAGCGCCACCTATGTGCCAGGTCGGGGACTTTTCAATTGACCTGTTAGGTTATCAGTTTGTTTTGGTGTTGTTCATCGATAGCTGCTACTTTTTTCCATTTTCGAGTCAATTTACGGACTCCATCTCGGAAGAACAATGTATCTAGGAACGAATCGACCCATTTTTTGGGTTCTTCATGAGATGTGAGGCGCTAATCAGACAGGTCACGACTCATATTTTGGAACAAGTAGTAATCAGAAGGAGCAAGGTCTGGAGAATAGTGCGGGTATGGCAGCACTTCTATTTTCTCCTGTTTCTTCTATTTTGATGTTTCAAATTATGTTTACCTTAGTTTTACAACATGAGGTAGAACATTGTCAAACTGAAGAATAATATTGTTGCTCAAACCTATATTTATACACCACAATTGCGTAATCGATATTGATCCCCATTGATGGTTTCATTAGATTTTAGCAGCTCATCGTATACCACACCAAGCGGATCCCACATATTATAGATCATTAGTTTGGACCTATGGATATCGGCTTTTCCGTCGATGTTGATGCATAACCAAGTGATCTCTATGATGCTTTTCGCTTTCGATTATCGTACTGGATCCACTTTTCATCACCAGATGCAAAACACTATTCCAATTTAGCCGTTGATTTCATACATGACAAAACACTTAGCAATATCTCATGTCTTCGATCCAACGGCACCACATATTTAAGCTCTTGGACGATTCCCAAGCAATTTTGTATATTCTTCTGGCGTTTTACATGGGTTATGATCGAGTATTGCCTTCAAATCCTTTTTGTCTCTTTGTTTTAATTCCAATATGCACATGTTGAAATCGATGGAACTTCATACAGAATTAGATGATCTTCAGCCGTATTTTTATTCCATTTAATACGAAAAAGCAAATCTTCCCGCAAATTCAATTTACTCGGCCGACAGACATATTCAACGTATTGAAAAAAATGTTTGTTCACACTTCATAACGAAATGATGATATATTGAAAAGTGGGGCCTTCAACATGAAGTTAGTTATACATGACCCGATGCGATTTAATACCTTGTAGCACCATTTGTTGTAAATTTTTAAAATTAGTTTATAGGTCTTATAAAAATAATAAAACTCACATAACTAGATAAGTCGTGCCGTATATGTTTAAATAATAATATCGCATAATTTATATGAAGGGCAAAGACCCATATAAGGTTTTTCTATCTGAAAAAGGTAAACACCCACCACGCCAAAGTTACCGGTAACATTTGGCCACGTCGTAGATACAGAAATCGTTACTCAATAACGATAAATGTCACAGTATATCTTTTATTTTCACGAGATTTAATCCGCATCCAGCTAGACGTTAACAAGCATTTCTACGGAAATTATAAGGTAAATAAAAAGCCATAAGTGGGTATGGTTTCGTTGAGACGAGATTACTAATAATTGAGAATCGAACGGTCATAATTTACGGACATAAAAGTGACATCAAAGTATGGCATCGAGTGCAGAATGCAATCGCGCTCGACCGGAACTTATAATAGTACCTCGGTAAGGAATTCAAGAGTGTGCCGACTTTAATACGCGACATTTATGCTCCACGGGCATTCTGCATATTTTTTTTAAGTATCCGGACTATTCTCCGAATGTAATTACACTCCGTTCAAAAGTTTGGAAACAGCGTATTTTCAGTTGACATAAAAAAATCATGTATCAATACATCTTTAAGTACCAGGTGTACCGAAAGGTCATTACCTGTTTCTTGAGTTCTTCACATTTTTTTTTAACACGTGGCTTCCACCTGAGTTTAACATCAAGGGTCATGTCAAGTAATTTGACTGTATCTCCATACGATACTACTTTTTTTGGAAGTTCCTTTAATGTATCTCTGGCTCAGTTCCCATTTTCATATTTTATCGCTGGCTTTTCCATGATAACTGGTTAATTGAAAAGTTTCCGTCCTACCATAGTAAAACACATTTTTTTTAGCAAAATTAGTTTATTTTTAATTCAACATAATTCCCTTCAAGGGTGATACACTGATTATAGCGACCCTTCAACTTTTCGATATTTCCTCTCCATTTTTGTAGTACGATTTGTCCTTTGCTTCAAAATAGGCCTCAGTTTCGTTGATCACCTCGACGAAAAATTCTTCCCAGCGAGCATTCTTTTGAGATCTAAGAATAGGAAATAGTCGCTGGGGGTCAGATCTGGAGAATACGGCGGATGAGGAAGCAATTCCAAGCCCAATTCATAGATTTTTGACAGTTTTTCGGCAACTTTGTCCTTCAAACGGTCCAATAATGCTATGTAATAGTCGCTGTTAATGCTCCTTCCTTTTTTAAAGTACCCCTATGAAAATTATTCCATGCGCATCACAAAATACAGATGCCATAATAAACTTGCCAGCCGACTGTTGCGTTTTCCCACGTTTTGGAGCAGGTTCATCGTGTGCAGTCCACTCGGATAATATGTGACAATAGATGAAACAAGGCTATATCATTTCACTCCGAAGTCCAATCGACAGTCATCCGAGTGGACTGCACACGATGAACCCGCTCCAAAGCATGGGAAAACGCAAAAATCGGCTGGTAAGGTGGCGCCTGTATTTTGGGATGCACATGGAATAAATTTCATTGACTATCTTGAAAAAGGAAGGACCATCAACAGAGACCATCACATAGCGTTATTGGACCGTTTGTAGGACGAAATCGCCGAATAACGGACGCATTTGAAGAAAAAGAAAGTACTGCTTCACCAAGACGATGTACCATGTCACAAGTCAGTGATAACGATGGCAAAAATCCATGAATAGGGCTTCGAATTGCTTCCTGATCCACCGTGTTCTCCAAATCTGACCCCCAGCGACTATTTCCTGTTCTCAGGTCACAAAATAATGCTCACTGGGAAGAAATTTTCGTCGAATGAAGAGGTGATCGCCGCAACTGAGGTCTATTTTGAAGCAAAGGACAAATCGTACTACAAAAATGGTATTGAAAAGTTGGAGGGTCTCTATAATCAGTGTATCACCCTTGAAGGGAATTATGTTGAATAAAAAAGCTAATTTTGCCAAAAAAATGTGTTTTACTGTGGTAGACCGGGGACTTTTCAATTGAACTGTTATATTACAGACATTTTATTATTAATTTACAATACTTTTTAATATTGGTTCAATTATCGTTCAATGTTCTAAAAATTTTTTAAAAAAATTAATGCTTTAAAAGATTAACGATATTCGCAGGAAATGTGAGAACGTTTGAAAGTGTCCACCGTATGGGCTATCTACGTCACTGGATAAGCGATTGACGGAAGGTGTATATCACTTGGTTTGACCGCGCTGTCCAATTTATGGTACCCTTGGGTTGGTTCAACCCAACAAATGACCCTACCCGCGTTTCATCTATCAGCTTTATGGCCCCTAGCTAATTGGCGTGGCATCTCCATTGTCTATATGATTTTTCAATTCAATATGCTTCGGATATTTTGCCTCAAAATAAATACGATTTAACGATTTCACAGAGGCGGGCCAATATTTCTTTAGAAATGTGGCAGCTTCAGCGCACAATAGAAAAAAAGAACGACATTGTTAAGCCTTTCCTGCCAATGCAATCAGTTTATTTTCAATATCCGGCATAGTACTGTTAAATAAAATGTTAAAGTTAATTTCTAACAATATATTAGTTAAGAATAAGTATTACATTTATATTATAATAGAGACAAAAGCAAAGTAAAACATTATATTACCAATTTGATATTACTCCTACACTAAAATCAGTTTTTTTTTTGAAAATCAAGTATAAAATATTAGAATGGTTTTTGTATTTCTACATCAAAAATGCACATTAATGGTAGTCTACAAATTTGGTAAAATAAATAGAAAATTAAAATTAAAATGATAAAAGTAAGATATATTATTTAAATTTGTAATATTTGCTTGAATTGGCATCATCTTCGAAGCCAATCTGTAGTGAAAGGTACACATTAAGAAAAAAAAATTAATTGAATTCAAGCTCAATAATATTTATGAGCTAATTTCTAAAAACTGACAAATTGTAAAGGTTACTCCAGTGAAAACATCACAACACCTAATACAAAGCTTTATTGAAATTATACCTTTAAGATTTCTAGATATTATGTGCTGTAAGACTGAAGGAATCTTTAAAACATTTCTGAAACTTATTCCTTGGATTGCCTTGAGCTTCTTCAGTTGTTCTCTTTTAACATGATCTACACTTGGTAAAACCCTGCACTTTCGAGATTTTTTTTATTATTGGGTATAGAGAAAAATCACGCGGACACATGTTTGTTGAATATGGAGGTGGCTTTGTTTGAAATTTTGCTGTACTGTGTTTCCTAAACTTATGAAATCTAAAGCATCTAAAAAAAATGTTATGTTATGAGCCAATTGATATGTCAAGCTTATCAAGAACTTCTCTAACTATGATTCAGGATTGTCGGCCTGCTAGGAATTACACAGCAGATCAAATTAAAATAAATATTTAACATTTGTAAGATTTTGTTGTATTTTGTACCATTTTAATAACAATATTTAATAAAAGCACATTTTATTTGTTCAAAACCTAATAATAAAATGAAAAAAATAAAAACTCTACACCTCGCTTGGTGAAATTCAGGACATATTATGAAAACACAGACAGTAAATTTCATATTAGCAAAGAGATTATTATATAATGATATGAGTAATACAGATGTTAAATCATTAAATCGAAAAGCCTAACATTTCATTATCTACCAAGATGAGTCACATAAATGGATACCATCCAGATTATTTGCCTGATCTAGCGTCATGTATCAAATAATATTTCCATTGAAGAAAATGTCTGAACTCTCAAAATTGGTATAAAGTGTATTAGGGTGTCGAAATTTAAGTAATAAGGAATAGTAATGAAAAACCTTTAAAACTAATTTACAATCCTAATATACAATTTATCCTTCTTGGCATACCTGATAACTTAACAAATAATCAGACCAATAGGATCAGCATAGCAGATTAATTATTTTCTTTTTGAATACACCTCGTATATTGCTAATGAAATTAAAGAGATGTTATAGCCATAGATGGAATATTTTTTACAAATGACATAAAAAACAATTACATTAAAGTTTTACGGAACTGTCCAGCTTATATGCCCGATCTGGCTTCATGTAATTTATTTTGATCGATATTTCTGATGAAAAAAACTTCTAGTATTACTTCTACACTTGAAAATTCACATATAATAACATATTGGAAGGAAAAGTAATGAAAAACCCTCAAAATTAATTCACAGTTTTAGCAAAAATGTTATTTTGCAATAAAAGATAATAAAATAAAATCAAAGGTTACTATGTATAAACTATATAATTTATACGTGATTATTTTGGAGAAAATTTGATTAACACCACGAAAAGCACCAGTCGATATCTATTAAACGTTGACAGATTGTCTTAATGAATAAATTAAATATAATTATATAAGCGGACAATGTTGCGGCTAAAGTCCACAATGAGGCGTAACACAGAAAAGAAAATAAAATCAAAACGGGCTGCCTTCAAGTTTGTTACGGGAAGATTTATAGCAACAGCAGTAATCACGAGAATATTTATTAAGGAAAATTGTTTTAAACATATTTTGATTGTTTTATGTCCCGACAAATAGAAAAGATAAATTTTGATTGATATGTTATGTTATTAATTATCGATCGTAAAACGGTTGGCGCCTAATTAGCCATACAACAAGACATATTTTATCCTTTATTGTTTTATTACTTAAAGATGCACCTTGTTAATAAGGTTTTGGTTTCGCATTTTTGGCGACTAAGCAGATGTCGGCGATACTTTATAATTAACCTGAAGGAAATATTGCTATACAATTATTTTGTTGCGTTGGTATTTTAGCAATGAACCCAACAACACTATAAAATGCAATTTGGTTTTTCTATGTTTTAATCACGCCAAATATTAAGACGTCAGTACACTACTAATTTACTTAATTAGTTACGAAAATTAATTATGTTTAAATTATTATGTGTTGAATACGACAATACTGTTACTATTATGTAAAATAGGACAATGCTATATAGATTAATAATTACAGATTATTTTCTTTGAGATTATATTACATGTAAAATAAATATAATCTGTTGAATAATTTTTTATAACATCTTTATTAGATACGCTTAGTACAATCTTACAATTATAAATTAAATTATTACTACTTTTCATTTATACTTGGATTAATTCACAAGCAAGACGAGTGCGAGAAAATACATCAATATGTATTCCTCAATTATAAAATTATAATAACTTATAGCCATATAAGTTAGTATAAAGATTATATAAGACTTCCAGGTCATTGCAATTCTTCGTTGGTTACGTTGAGATAGGCATTGGTAATCAATCGAAGAACCTTGTTTTGACAGCTTGGGATGACTAGTTGATTTGAATTTTTAATGCAACCCCATATTTTTCACCCCATAGGTCCAAATTGGCTTTATAATTATCCTATAAATCAACCTCTTTGATTTTAGATCAAGTTGAGAGTATCTTCCGACTAACCAGTATAGTTGTATTATTTTGGTTCTAATATGTTTTGCTATTTGTATAACATGATGTTATTCAATAAAATAGTAAATTCACCTCATCTAAATTTTTGACGTCAATATGTCGCAATGTTGCCGCATCAACTTTGAGTTTTAGTTTATGTTGGCTTTGACATATACCAAAATTCTAAATTAAGTAAAATAATTCAACTAATGCATATATTATCTCGTTCTCTACTATATCTCTATCTAACTGCTTTCGGCATTTTCAATCACAATAATAATAAGTAGCAATTTGAAATTTATCAACACAACACCTTAGTTGTAACCTTAGTTACAACACCAAAACCCCATTTGCCGGTTTATAACCTATAATTATTAGCACTAATATTGAGGAATTTTGCAGACATTTGGCAACCAGGCGAATTTTGTCCGAACGTATCAGACAGCATTGTATGTCTTTTTAAATAGAATAAAATGAGAAAGAAAATATTGTTTGATATTAAAGCGAACTTACAATAGGCGATAGAAAATATCTCAAACATCGACATCATGTTTGCATGTATTTTAATCAGCGACATGTACTGGTGAAAATGTGAGGTAACCTAACGTTACTGTTAAATTCGACGATTCTGATTTTTCTCTACATAAATAACAGTTTGTCATTTGGCACTAACCATAGAACCCTTCATTGATTGTATCATTATATTCTATTTGGATCTACAAACTTAGTCTATCATCGAAATCGAAATCTAAACTTCCTCTTTGTGGAAATGTTAATTGTTTGAAAAGCACATGGAGCTGACTTTATTGGCCGAAAGCTATGGTAATCTGATGGTATAATGATTGGTGAATACGGTAGGTGAGATATTCTTTCCCATTTCTACATCTCCTGAATATGTTTTAAAGATCTACATGAAGCAATTTAATAAATGTGATGTAAAGGTTGTGGTATATTTTCTTTAATAGCTGATTTGATTTGTATTAATTGCAAATTGGCTTGGAAATAGAATCTGTTGTAATGAAGCTTCACTTTATCAATACCGCATATTCTATGGTATTGTCGTCTCCATTTCACATTGTTCTTTTGCATTTGAGTATTTTGTAAGAATCAAAAGAATATTTTTAATTAAATTAGTAAACTTTTTATAGAAACAACCTCTAAATATATTGTTATCTATTTTACTCGTAATGTCATATTTAATCTTCATCAAAATGTCTCAGATATAACAAGTGAATGGCCATAACCGAGCTTAGTGGTTAGTAAAAGAGCATCTTATGATATAGTCTACATAAATTTGTTATGAACTCACTGGTTTCACTAGTATTAGGGTTGTCTTTTATATTTCGGGATTATGCTCACGTCTGAAAATTTATATTAGATAAGAAATTTTTAGCATTTAAGACATCAATTTGATGAGTCGGTGAAGTACTGCACTAAATATATTTTTTGTTATCTGTAAAGATATCAAAAATGTCGTTGTTGCGTTCGATATGTATAATGTCTGAAAAAAATGACGCATAATCTGATGATCAGAATTTGAGAATGAAATTTTCCATTAGTAAGTCAGATAATGGTGATAAAGAGTCATTTTCAGATAATGGTGAATACAATTATCTGATTGGGTCGGATTACTAGTTGGTTTGAAGGTTTACTGCAACCCTATAAGGCCAAATTGGCTTTATGATTGACTGATAAACCAATCTCTTTGATTTTAGGCCAAGTTGAGAGTATCTTTCAATTAACCAGTACAACTACAGTCTAATATAAAGTTATTTCGATAAATTATGAATCAATTGAAGAACATAAACTTTATTGAGCAAGATGATGACTTATTACCCATCATTATTATTATTAAGATAACTTGAAATTGGATTGAATATGCTCATATCTTATATGATTGGAATAGCAACAAGTATAATTAATTATAAATTTAATTCAGGAAATTGTAATGATGTTATGAGGAAGAATTTTTTTTATAATCCCCAATGAATGAAGCTGCTATATATTAATAGTAACGAAATATGTACAAAAACTGCAATGAACAATATATTTTTTAAATATTAAGGAATATATTGAGATAAATCCTTACAGGTCGTCTAGTTGGATGTTGGTAAAGTTTAATTTAACCAAGAAATGTTCCAAGTCATGACGCCAAAGTAAAAATCCACCGGCAAATAAATTGTCGTACAAGTTATTACCTGTCAAAGCGTTAGTTTGTTTTTGCCGAACCGAACAGGGTTATCTGAATAATAATTTCGTGAACTCATCAGTCAGACGGGGTTGTCAGCGAGAGCTCGTTTATTCAATCGAATCACGACAGTCGTTCAGTCACGTAGGTTAAAACACTTAGCGGTTTTTTAACAGTGTCAATGTTCAGCTTTTTGTTGACGTGAAGTGAACTGCTCCAACAATTACAAGATTTAATTAAAACTACGTTTGAACGTTTCTACGGGGAGTCATCTATCACTGAACTTGTCTCGTCGCTGTGAAATTCTTCTCGAATTTTGTTTGCATACCACCGTGTTTCTTTAACTATTTACCAGTGTCGGCACGAGAGACGATATCCATAATATATCTATCATTGTTTACCAATCTTTATATATTTATAATTCTTACAATAATTTTTTTATATTCAAATATTTTCTAAAATATTTCTTATTTATTTTACAATTAATTATTATTTTGTTTTTAAAGTATTTCATTTATTTATCACTTTTTATTATTTAATCTTTGGTGCTTACTTTGTTACTCACCATGACTTATCTGGAGTAGATCTATTACTTGAGGTGGACCTCGAACCATGATCCTTAAAATTAATCCTATTAGTTAATGAGATAATTACTTAGAGACATCTCCGAAATATATCCAGCCTAGCAACTCGTATGAATCAGCCTATACGAATGTCGAGCAAAAATTTACCCGGTTTAAAGTTTGTCGTCGTTTTCTGACGCGATCGGTTGTG
This sequence comes from Rhynchophorus ferrugineus, assembly GCF_030347505.1. Taxonomy (NCBI): domain Eukaryota; kingdom Metazoa; phylum Arthropoda; class Insecta; order Coleoptera; family Curculionidae; genus Rhynchophorus; species Rhynchophorus ferrugineus. The sequence continues at coordinate 19,209,279 of NW_027472584.1, read as the reverse complement.
GAGGGGGGTGGTTTTTAACACGAAATCACTACAGACGAGACATGGGTACGCTATTGCACTTCCGAAAGCAAGATGTCGTCTAAAGAGTGGAGGAAGAAGGAGAAAAGGGCGTCAGTCAAAGCGAAGACAACCAGGTTCGCGGGTAAGTTTCTGTGTACGGTGTTCTGGGACCGGCGGGGTGTGCTATACGTCGATTTCACAACCAACGTACTATTAATGCTGCATACTACTCTAACCTTTTGAAAACACATGTGAAACCGGCTTATCGTTCGAAACGGAGGAGCATTTCAGCACGAAGTGCGATTCTTCTCCAGGATAACATGCGCCCTCATACCGCGCGTCTCACGCTCGATTCAATATCGGAATTATGGTGGGGTGTACTGGAACACCCGTCCTACAGTCCAGATTTATCATTCTGCGACTACCACATGTTTGGAATACTGAAAGAAGCCCTCGGAGTTTAAAGATTCAACACCGACGACGAGATAGAGGAGTTCGTGCGCACATGGCTGTCCGAGTTGCTCAAGGAATTCTTCAATACCAGCATCAAAAATATTCCGCAAATATGGACAACATGCGTAATGCTAAATGCTATTGAGGGGAAATACCTAGAAAAATTTCAATAGCAAATAATCGTGTCAGAGCATTTGTCTCGATCATATTTGAACCACCCTCGTATATATATATATATATATATATATATATATATATATATATATATTTAAAAAGACATACAGTGCTGTCTGATACGTTCGAACAAGTAGCCTACAAAATTCGCCTGGTTGCCAAATGTCTGCAAAATTCCTCAATATTAGTGCTAATAATTCCAAGTTATAAACCGGCAAATGGTGCCAAAACACCTTAGTTGTGTTGATAAATTTCAAATTGCTACTTATTATTACTGTGATTGAAAAGGCCGAAACCAGTTAGACAGTCAGAATCTGGAACAGATTTCCTCTAACCAGTTACTTTGAACAGGAACGAGATAATATATGCATTAGTTGGATTATTTTACTTAGTTTAGTATTTTATATGTGTATGTCGTCATATGTCAAAGCCAACATAAACTAAAACTCAAAGTTGACGCGGCAACACTGCGATATATTGACGTCAAAAATTTACATGAGATTAATTCACTCTTTTATTGAATAACATCATGTTAGACAAAAGCAAAACACATTAGAAATAAACAGTCAGAGTATTTGTCTCGATCATATATATAATGAATTAATTAAGCACTAACCGTAATCTTTAAAAACAACAAAGACAAAATGAAATTAACAACACCGCAAATCCTCATATATAGGAAATAAGGAAAAGTTCTTTTTATTCGATTGGCCAGACCAGGAAGAAAAAACCTTACACACACTTATCAGGAATTTTATTAATTTACCGAAATGACGACGCGATGAGGAGATATAAAAGAAAATAGTGGCGGAGGCAGAATTACAAGAAAAGTATCTTGACAGATATGGTTCGCTTCAGAAAAGGGAAAATATTGTTCTAATAACGAAGTATATACTCGAGAGTCTACAAACAATATGTTATTTCATTATGTCTCTAATACCGGAGATATTCTAGACACATAACCCTTCCGAACAACAATCTAATTATATTGATTGAATGACAGGCGATTCATTAGATGTCACACTAGTACCTAAAGGGTTAGCAGATGTTCTTTCAATTCCAACTGTCTTTCAGAAAATATATACGTGCCTAGCTCTATTAAATCGTTTGCCTTGTTAGGTGTATTATTTTTTTCTTATAGATGAGTGCTCTCTAGGTATTATTACATAATAGGTAAATTTGATCCTGTTATTTTAATATCTTTTTTATTACATTATGAATATATACATTTCGGATTAAGATCTTTGATGACATGAGCACATATTTTATTTAATCAATATAAAATATATAGCTTTTATTTTTGTACTTATACAATCTACTAGATTATCATATATTTTTCTATATATTAATCGGTTTCGCGAAAAATTTACCTCCCCTAATGAGGAAAAGGGCAGCCTAAAATTTTTGTGTAATATGAGTTACAAGTAAATAACGAAAAAACCAAAAATTTCATCTCAACATAGTTTAACAAAATTCTAGAATAACAAGAATTGTTTGTCCTTTTTGTTTACAAGATATTTAGAATTTAGAAATCAGCTTATGAGTTAATTTGATGCCTGGTAAACACGAAATAGCTGAGAAAAATTATTCTTGCTTAAGGACTGATAATAATTGATATGGTTCTGGAGACATCATTTTACTAGAGGTACTTCTACAAGTTATAAATATTTTTCTGTAAATTTTTCACTAACTGAATATTGTAGGTAATAAATACGTATATGTCAAGAGTTAAAATGAATGTTTCAAAGAATATTAACAATTATAAAATAGCTTCGTAGAATTTTCATTTTCATTTATTGGTGCGCATCACGTTAGAGAAAAAGCAAAACACATTAGAACCAAAATAAAACAACTATACTGGTTAGTCGGAAGATACTCTCAACTTAATCTAAAATCAAAGAGGTTGATCTATAATACAATTATAAAACCAATTTGGACCTATGGGGTGCAAATATGGGGTTGCACTAAAAATTCAAATCAACTAGTCATACAACGCTGTCAAAACAAGGTTCTTCGATTGATTACCAATGCCTATCGCTATGTAACCAATGAAGAAATCAAATGGATTTGTGAAGTTATCCAAGATTTTGCCTTGAAACACAAAAGAAGATTACTAAATCATAGTAACGTGGAAGCAATATAACTGCTGGACAGCGCGCAGGATGTCAGGAGATTGAAGCGAACAAAACCATACGAACTTATATAAAGTGTATACATTTAGTGTAAACTATAAGTTAATAATTAATAAATAATTATAATTTTATAATTGAGGAATACATACTGATGTATTTTCTCGCACTCGTCTTGATTGTTAATTAATCCAAGTACATAGGGAAAGTAATAATAAATTAATTGTAAATTAAAATTGTACTAAGCGTATCTAATAAAGATGTTATAAAAAAATGTATTGGTGTGTTGTTAGTTTTCACGTGGGACATAATATAATGTAGAAAACAGTAGATAAACGAAAGCCATAGAAGGCAAATCAAATATCAGCTATCTGCAAGGGCAACATCGAAGACTGGAATAAATTAGCATAGAACTAGGCAAGCTTATTTTAAATTTAGGTAAAGAAGATATGGGGTAAAAGTCCGGCTACTATTTTGATTGCCTATAACTTTGCTCAAAAAAAAGATAAGTAAGTTTGATTTTCATAACAAGTTTATTTGGCTATTACATTTTTTATCGTTATGATTGAAAAATTATATCGGCGAAATGGTCACCGCGATTCGCTATACAACTTTTGGTACTTTTAAGGCATTTATCATGATATCCTGCAACATCTAAGGCTGAATTTATTTAACTTCGGCATGAATATTATCTTTAAGATGTTGTAGGTGAATGTCGATACTATCTAGCTCCTGAATATTAAAAATTAGTAAGAATACTCAAGAGGATGAAATCTCATGAGTTAGTGAAATAGTGCTAGTGCAAAACAGAATATTATGCTGGTTGTGCTACTAGAAATACTGCAGTTAAGTAACAATAAGTTTTAATAAAACTATGATGGAAAAATAATAATATATTAACAAAATAATTAAGTAATATGTTCTAAAATATTTTAAGACCTGTAAAAATCACCATGATAAATATTAATAACAGTCGGCTTGGTGGCGCAGTGGTAAAGGCGATGGGACCTTCCTCCTACTGTTGTGATAGCCGGGGGTTCGTATCCTGCTGGGGCATGGTCGTAAATTTATGATTGTGATTGTTGAAAATTTGTGAATGTTCTAGGCAAGAGTGTAAAATCCGACAAGGAAAATGATCCCAGTCACGCCAGTAAATAGGCTGGGTAAGGCCGGATGTCTTCTGGGATGATTTCTAAAGTTGGTCACTCGCCAGTCGGTAGGCTAAATGCTGAGGACCGTGGTTCAGAGCCCACGTTAAACTTTAGGCCCAGCCCAGATAAACCCATAGTTGGTAAAAGGAGATTTTAAAATCAAATCAAATCAATCAAAAAAAAAACGTTTTATTTTTAGGTATTTATTCTGATAAAAACAAAAAGAATCCGATATATTAATCTGACCGTGTGTAGCGGGCGAACAATGGCAAGATTATTGACCGAATGGTACATTAGTTGGCTTTCAAGGAAACTAGGGGGTTTCTCAGTTGTATTAAGCACCGATAATTAAGTATTGATCTCTAATCTAGTGTGTTACTTTAAGAAAGACTGTCGAACCAAGTCACACTATCCTTTTGTTCATCTCTTTTCCAATAGTTTGATCTTTCTCCGATACAAGTGGCAATAAAGGCCCATCAATCTTTATTCTGTCGCCCTTTTGAAAATCTCGTTTTCCGATTTTTGACCTCTACACATGCTCTGATTTCTAATACCGGGGTAGAAATAACATTCTCTGTCGTCATTAGCGTTAAATATGCCGTAAATTATTATTTTATTACGTATTGATGAAAAATTCCATTACGATTATCAGTATCAGAAATTAAATAAGTTTTATTTTAATGGCTGGATTGAGGAACAGGGTTTTGATAAACCACGTTCAAGAATTAGGATTTATAATAATTACAATGCTCTTGATGTTTTTTTTTTATATATTTTTGCTTAACATGGTTTTCTATTCGATATCCTATTTTGAGCTACCTGAGAATTATATCATTGATATCATCACCCCTTGAATAAAATATTTTTTTATGCGGTATTGACTAGGGATGCAGAAAAAATTTAGATATATAGATTTTTTCTGAAAAAAATTTCGATATCTTCTGAAAAAATATCAATATTTTTGGGCGATATATCTATATTTATTTAGCCGAAATTTTTCGATATTCTTTTAAAATAAATTAATTATAATTTTTAATAAACCTTTAAATTGGTGCTTAACTTTGTACTTAATTTTAAAGTTCAAATTATCAAATATGCCACTACATTTTAAAATATTTTGAAAAAACATATGTTCTTTTAGGCTAATATTTCACTATTTTGATTTTTCTTAAAAATATCGTGTCCTATATTTATAATATGTCAAATTTCGATTGTCTCTATTAAAAATAGACTACATTAGTTTTAAGAACAAGTATGTTTTAAATGTATTCTAAGCAATGCCTTCCACAACAAAGCACTTCATTATTTTTTCATCTCTCCAATTTCCTGCTGGAACATATATATAGGAATATTATATAATATTTCTCAAAATAGTAGGTACACTTTTCAAAAATTTCATTTAGCAGTAATTGTCTTTTTTTTTTAACACATATTTTATAATTTCATAACTCTCCTTTTTACCTCTTGTAGGTTCTTCCTCGTCCTATATTCTCTTTATCTATATATCCCTATCTCTATATTCCACTTTCTTGGATATCACAAAATCCAAAAAATATATAATAATTTAATTACTAGTTTTTTAATTTTACTAATAATGTGATGACTTACCAATATTTAACAATTTAAAATGTATTGGTAAATCGTAGCACGTTCTTTTTCTTGTAAATTAAGTGATGGATAGAAATTCTAGTACAAGTATAAAATTAGGAAACTATTATTAATTTAGTTAATTTTTTCCACCAGCTACCATCTGTGGTGGTGGTGGATGAGCTCCTTTATTGTCTACAATAATGTTGCGACCTCGTTAAAACTTTTTATAGTATATATAAATCATAATGGTACCAGATATACAAATGTCAGTGTCATATGAATTCCTCTAGTAATAGCTCTGCTCTCAATTTTCAAATACTGTTTACTTAAAATTTTCAAACTAAACTAACTGGACAGATAAAATAATACACAATTTAATAAACAACCATTTCCAATAATTGTTTTGTGGTCTGTTTATATATTCATATCACATTTTTTCTCTATTTATTTTTATTATTTGTTGAAAGTAGACATTTAAGATAAAAGTTAAAATATTAGGTACTCCATAATTACTGTATTCGACTTTAATTTGGACTAACCACCTAAACCACCAGCACTTGGAGTACCACTTGTTCCTTGTTCGCTATTCAAATTATTGCAAATTCCTTTGTCTGGAATATTTAATAATCTTAAAAAATAATTAAAATTAGTAAATTATACAGCAAATTATCATCTCATTGTCACTGACTCACCTTACTTAATGAACATTTCGTTTGCAAAGTACTGTAAGTGTATGCATTAAATTAATAAAGAATATGGCGCAGTGAAAACAGTCTCTATCCGTTGCAGCTATTGCTTGAAACATTAACACTTTTACACCTCCCTGGAGAATATAAAATTTTTATTATTTTCCACCCCTTTTCTTAAGGAGATTCGGTTCCCGTAACACCCACTATACTACGGCGTTGTATTTTTTGTTGTTGTTGTTGTTATTCTTTCCGTTGTGTTGTGGAGAATTCATGGTAATGGGGAAAGAAAATCTTTGTCGACGTTAATAGCTGAGGAAAGGCAAGGTCTAACTGACAGAGACAATAGATAATGGCAAAATATAAGACAAAGACAATTTAAACCTGCTACTGGACAATACAGGGGGGTCAGGGTAATTAAAGGGGCACGCCATTGTCTACTAAATCTACCACACGACAGCCTTAAAGTATAGCTTACCCACATGCGATGGGTAATAGAAAACTATAGTTGTGTAATGTTATATATACGAAAACTTTTGTAATAATAATACCCAATGTTTCTATTTGAATTTATTTTCAAACATCTTTTTGCAAAAAAAAATTAAAAGAATCTAAGCTTAATATTATATTATTATAAGCTCAATAATAAGGTATAATAGTTCGCCATTATCTGAAAATGACTCTAGTTACCATCAGGAGATTTCATTATCAAACATTAAGATGAATATATTATGTGTCATTTTTTTGTATATTGAACACAACAGCCACATTGTTCATATGGAATACAGTTGTTATTGGACTTTTTCCTTCAAATATACGAATAAAAACTAGACGTACTGTACTGACTCATCAAATTAATATCTTAAATGCGCAAAAAGTACTTATCTAATATCAATATTTAGATATTTTTTAAAATTGATTACATCTTACATTAGATATGCTTAGTACAATATTAATTTACAAATTAATTTATTACTACCGTTCTGTTGTATTTGCATTAATACACAAGCAAGGCGAGTAATGGATTAATACATCAGTATGTATTTACCAAATTAATATATAACCAGTCTACTTAAGCTAAAGTTAAGTATACAGTTCTATTTTCAGCTACCTCAGAGTTATAGAAGCGATACTGTTTTTAGTACTACACGACCACCCCTTGAATCAAATCATTATAGCAATGTTTCCTGTAAAGTTCGCAATTTACCATAGTATTAAATTCAATATGACATTTTTAAGCATTGTAAATATCATATGCAATGTACAAGGCACTATTTATAAATTTGGGTGCATTATTTAACGTAATGATTCATGTCAATTGCGAATGTCTGTATTCAAAATGATTACATCAGTATTTTGTGTACTTATTTTAAATGTGTTCTAAGCAACTGCTTCTCACAATAATACACTTCACCATTTTTTCATCTCTCCAGTTTCCAGCTGCCACCTACATATAGAAGTATTATATAATGTTTCTTGAAACAGTAAGTACACTTGTACACAACACACATACGCATAAACACACACATATTGAACACAACAACCACATTGTTGGAATGGAACACAGTTGTTATTGGACTTTTTTCTTGAAATATACGAATGAAAATAAGACGTACTCTACTGGCTCATTAAATTAATGTCTTAAATGGGCAAAAATTACTGATCTAATATCAATTTTTAGACATTTAAAAAAATTACATCTTATATTAGATATGCTTAGTACAATCTTAATTTACAAGTTAATTTATTACTACTGTTCTGTTGGACTTGCATTAATACACAAGTAAGGCGAGTAATGGATTAATACATCAGTATGTATTTATCAAATTAAAATAAAACCAGTCTACTTAAGCTAAAGTTAAGTGTACAGTTCTATTTTCAGCTACCTCAGAGTTATAGAAGCGATGCTGTTTTTAGTACTACAAGACCACCCCTTGAATCAAATCATTATAGCAATGCTTGCTGTAAAGTTCGCAATTTACCATAGTATTAAATTCAATATGACATTTTTAAGCATTGTAAATATCATATGCAGTGTACAAGGCACTATTTATAAATTTGGGTGCATTATTTAACGTAATGATTCATGTCAATTGCGAATGTCTGTATTCAAAATGATTACATCAGTATTTTGTGTACTTATTTTAAATGTGTTCTAAGCAACTGCTTCTCACAGCAATACACTTCACCATTTTTTCATCTCTCCAGTTTCCAGCTGCCACCTACATATAGAAGTTTATATAAGAATGTTTCTTGAAACAGTAGGTACACTTGTACACAACACACATACACATAAACACAGACATATTGAGTACGACAACCACATTGTTGGAATGGAACACAGTTGTTATTGGACTTTTTTCTTGAAATATAGGAATAAAAACAAGACGTACTCTACTGGCTCATTAAATTAATGTCTTAAATGGGCAAAAATTACTGATCTAATATCAATTTTTAGACATTTAAAAAAATTACATCTTATATTAGATATGCTTAGTACAATCTTAATTTACAAGTTAATTTATTACTACTGTTCTGTCGTACTTGCATTAATACACAAGCAAGGCGAGTAAGGAATTAATACATCAGTATGTATTTCCCAAATTAATATATAACCAGTCTACTTAAGCTAAAGTTAAGTATACAGTTCTATTTTCAGCTACCTCAGAGTTATAGAAGCGATACTGTTTTTAGTACTACACGACCACCCCTTGAATCAAATCATTATAGCAATGTTTCCTGTAAAGTTCGCAATTTACCATAGTATTAAATTCAATATGACATTTTTAAGCATTGTAAATATCATATGCAATGTACAAGGCACTATTTATATATTTGGGTGCATTATTTAACATAATGATTCATGTCAATTGCGAATGTCTGTATTCAAAATGATTACATCAGTATTTTGTGTACTTATTTTAAATGTGTTCTAAGCAACTGCTTCTCACAATAATACACTTCACCATTTTTTCATCTCTCCAGTTTCCAGCTGCCACCTACATATAGAAGTATTATATAATGTTTCTTGAAACAGTAGGTACACTTGTACACAACACACATACACATAAACACAGACATATTGAGCACGACAACCACATTGTTGGAATGGAACACAGTTGTTATTGGACTTTTTTCTTGAAATATAGGAATAAAAACAAGACGTACTCTACTGGCTCATTAAATTGATGTCTTAAATGGGCAAAAATTACTTATTTAACATCAATTTTTAGACATTTTTGAAAAAAATATTACATCTTATATTAGATATGCTTAGTACAATCTTAATTTACAAGTTAATTTATTACTACTGTTCTGTTGTATTCGCATTAATACACAAGCAAGGCGAGTAGGGGATTAATACATCAGTATGTATTTCCCAAATTAATATATAACCAGTCTACTTAAGCTAAAGTTAAGTATACATTTCTATACTAAACAAGTTCGTAGTGATAAGCATTGGTAATTAGTCGTAGAACTTTGTTTTGTGTGCGTTGTATTACTAGTTGGTTTGACGTTTTAGTGCAACCCAATATTTCTGCACCATAGGTCCAAATTAGCTTAATAATTAACTGACAAACCAATCTCTTTGATTTTGGGTCAAGTTGAGAGTATCTTCCGACCAACCAATACAGTTGGTTGACTTTGAGTCTAATCCGCTCTGCTTTTTATCTAACATTATGTTTCCAGTTCAGTAGGCTGTATCAGATATATTCCGAGATATTTAGCCGATTCTGCTTGAGGTATCGGGCATCCGTCAAGTGATATAATTAGGATTTTGTCCTTTTGCCGCAACGCATAATTAACATGGACATATTTGAAGCTATTAAGCTGTATTTTCCAGTCTCTAGTCCTTTTGTAGATCTTGTTGACCGCTACTTGAAGTTTTTCTACAGCTCTAGACAGAGATACATCTTTTGACATGATAACTGTGTCGTCGGCAAATGTTCCATGTACTCTTTATTTTGTTGTTGGGATACCAGCAGTATAGAGCAGATATAGGAGTGGTCCCAAGACACTACCCTATGGAACTCCAACCGAAATAGGTTTAAGTGTTGAGAATGCCCCTTTATGAGAGATTCTAAATTTTATTTCGAAAATATATGATTCCAGTAGTTGACAGTAATGCAGCGATAGCAATTTTCTCATTTTGTAGAATAATCGCAAATACCCGGTCAAAATCTTGTGAGACCTCCAGAAATATTTCAGAACAGTATTTCTGCTCTTCGAAAGCTTTTTCAACAACCGCTGTTACCCTGTGCACTTGGTCGATTGTCATGTAGTGATTTCGAAATCCAAACTGAAAATCTGGTATTTCTATAAAGGGTTTAATACGTAATTTTTACACTTGAGCATAATCCCGAAATATAAAGTGCAACCCTCGTACTAGTGAAAACTCCTAATTCATAACAAAATCATATAGATTATATCATAACATGTTCTTTAACTGACCACTGAGCTTTGGTTAATAAAAAATTAACTTAAAACTTATATTTAACGCTATTTCAATGTTCATTATCTTTTGGTGTATACTATAAAACGATTTACTCGAGTTCTATTCTACGTTTCTACAAAATACAAACACATCATGTGCGTAAGACCCAAGGTTATTGATGTCTAAAATTGGAAATATATAATTAAGTTCAATTCAATTCACTTTTGATGAAGAGACAATGGGAAATCTCACAAACAATGTCACAACCACGAATATCACGGTAACCCCATATTATATTTTAACAGTCGATCTAATAATAAATGGCATTAGAACCTTGAAAATGATTTGTTTCGAATTACACGGTCTTAAAGATAAAAAAGGCGAATGTAATACACCGAAGAAATCGAGATAATTACGCAATTGGTGTAGATGTTATTTATTGATTCTGTTATTTAAGATACATCACATTTGATGGAAATATCCTGGGGCAAATGTAATTTAAGACAACCTGCAACGCTTCAGTAAATATCTCAACACTTGTTGGTTGTTATGAGGATATATTGCTTAATTCTTAGATATTGTCAATTTCTGTATATATTATCTATTAATTGAGTTCTAGCTTTTTATAATATTGCTTTTTGATTTCATATGGTAATGTTTAAAGCTTGCAGAGAAATTGATAATGTTCCTGAAGCAGGCACCTAAGCACTAGAATGATATTTTCTCTGTCAATTAACCATCAAGAAGCAATACTTAAGCAATTTTCATTTCTTAATTATCTGAACGTTAACCTATTGAGATTTATTTGTGTATTATGTGTCTATTATTACTTTTGAAACGCTTAATTGTCACCAATCATTGAGAATATCATCTTTTTAAAAATAATCAGGGAGTTTTTTAGTACTTGCATCAAACTGTACTTTCGCAAGGTCTAGGTTAACAGATAGCACTTTTTTCCGATAGCATATCTCAACAGCAAGTTTCCAATAATTATTCCCTCCATTTTCGTATCGACTTATTTAGCTACATTCTGTGTCGTAGTAAATAAATGCTCTAGAGTTGTCTTCTATTGAATTTGGTATATCTTGATGATCTTAGAAATACTCTTACAGGTCACAATTCTAACAAAGTTTATTCACGAATTCCGTACAGGTCAACTGAAAAGTCCTCGGCCTACCATAGTAAAAGAGATTTTTTTTGGCAAAATTAGTTTTTTTATTCAACATAATTCCCTTTAAGGGTGATACACTGATTATAGCGACCCTCCAACTTTTCGGTATCATTTTTGTAGTGCGATTTGTCCTTTGCTCCAAAATAGGCCTCAGTTTCGTCGATCACCCCTTCATTCGACGAAAATTTCTTCCCAGCGAGCATTCTTTTGAGATCTGCGAACAGTAAATAGACGCTGGGGGCCAGATCTGGAGAATACGGTGGATGGAGGCAGCAATTTCAAGCCCAATACATAGATTTTGGACACGGTGCATTATTATGGTGAAGCAGCACTTTCTTTTTCTTCAAATGCTGCCGTTTTTTTATTTCCAATTCCAATTTGTGCCAATTCCAATTCCAGTTCCAATCGTTTCCAATTTAATCTACCGTCAAGATGGATTCTAAGGTATTTAGCTGATTCCGCTTGAGGAATCGGGCCTCCATTGAGTGATATAATTAGGTTTTTATTATTTCGCCCACAATGCAAAATTAACGTGGACAAATGTTAAGCTATTAAGTTGTATTTTCCAAACTTTCGTCCATTTGTAGATTTTGTTGACTGTCACTTGTACTTTTTCAATTGTCCTAGGTAGGAATATGTCCCTTGCCATAATAATTGTGTCGTCAGCAAAGGTTCCAAGTAGTGTTTCTTTTGTTCTTGGGATATCAGCAGTGTAGAGCTATGTCGAGAACGCCATTTCTTGCGATACTTTAAATATTCTTCCAAAAAGATATGACTCCAGAAATTGACAATAGTTACGTGGTAAGAATTTTCTCATCTTACAGATTAATCCCAAATACCGAACCCGGTCAAAAGCTTGTGAGACATCCAGAAATATTGCAGGGCAGTATTTCTTTTCCTTAAACGCTTTTTTAATAGCCGCAGTTACGCTGTGCACTTGATCGATTGTTGAATGGTGATATCGAAAACCAAACTGGAAATCTGGTATTATTAAAAAATTTTTAACATGTTTAAATATAAGTTTTTCAAATAGCTTTTATATGCAGGTAGCAGCGAAATAGGCCTGTAAGGTTCGACTTGTTCTGCAGGTTTGTCAGGTTTTTTGAGCATAATTATTTGTGTCACCTTAAGGCATTCCGGAACATGCTTCAGTCTTAAACAGGCATTCAATATATATGTCAATATGATAATTGCTTTTCGTGGCAGTTCTTTCAATATTTCCGGTGGAATATCATCTATACCAGGTACCTTTTTAGGATTGAGGTTATTAATTTCAGTGGCAATTTCCAATAGAGAAATTGGAGTTAGATCTAGATCGGATTGATAAAAATTACTAAATAGTTACATTTTAAACAAAAAATAATATTAATAGTGTTACTAAATATCAGGACTCGCCGAAAGAAACTGTAAATAAGTAAAATACTGGGAGATACTTGATGAAATTCCATATCTTAGAGAACATTTGATATCAAGATAATTAACGGAGTTCACTACATGATATCAAAATACCACAATGTCTGTAATATATTCACCACAATAATGAAATTGGCTATTTTTAATCAGAGCAAATGTTCTAATAGGTCAATTAAAGTTGTAACGATCTTGGGGGGCAAGAGTGTAGAAAATGTGTCTAATCTGTCATTTATCAAGCAAATTCCTGTTATGAAGCCAAGCATTTCTGTCGGCGACGAAATGAAATACGGCGTTTTGCGGTGCAGTCGAACAGTGGGGCATTGCTGAGGTGGGATTCCCAAAGGAGATCCGCCTGTATCGTTGGGCGACTCTGATAAGCTGTCTAGGGTCGACAAATACAAGAATTGGCCACTTTTTCCTTGTTGACAGATGTACGTGGTTAATAGGTTGGAAAACTCTTGTCACTTTTTTTTTCTCGCCAAAACCAGAAACAATTTTTCTCGTGTTGGATCCAATCTAATTTTATTGGTAGATTTAACACGAACGGCTTTGTTAGTCTTTTAATTTGATTTCATGTCACTTAACCGAGACCGCAATCTACTTAACTCTTATAGTTCTCTTCTCGAATTATTAAATAATTAATTGTATATAACCAAAACCACATTCTACTTAACATTTATAGCTTTTTTTAATTGTTTAATGATCAAAATTAAACCATTAATTACATATAGCATAATAATATTATAGTTGATTTTCTGAAGCTGTACCATCATACATCACAAGGCAACTTGATATCTATATCATGGTTGTTTTTTATATTTCGGGACTTAAGATAAAAAAAAGATTTATTAACACCAACTAGTCATGTAAATGCCTTTACTACCTCCTAAAATATTTTTTAAAGGAATTTTTGCAGTAATTTTCTACCACAGCTGAAGCAATTGAAACAGGTATTAAATTATCGGTATAAAAATATTGTCTTAATAGTTTATTCGCAATATGTCGGAATAAACGGTGCTATTGGGTGAAAAATAAGGGTTGTACGAAGAATATAGTCTACATGGTCTAGATAGAAGGTAAAATTATTGGCGACCATATATCCATTGTGTATTAAATGTTTATGCTAAACCACAAGGATAACTTATTCTCTGGATGATTTTGCAATATCATTTTAGTCATTGAAGTCGTTAAGTATTGAGTATAATCAACATGTTTTAATATATTATAATAAGTCAAGCGATAATTTGAAAAAAAAAATTGAATTCGGAAAATGAAAACGAAAATAATCGATATAAAATATATTTGCGCCTAATCCATTTATTTTGTTTAAAATTTGTGATTCATAATCAAACAACTTTAAATTATAGATTAACAATAGTACTTGAGTGTATTTAATAGACAAAGTTGTTTGAATTTACCTTTGTCTAAAGTTACCAGCAATTGTATTTACTTAATTTTGTGTGTGGAAATGGATATACAGTGTCATAAACATTTCTGCGTGAAAATATACTGAACACATGTACAGCGTTAAAAATATAAAAATTAATGTTATAGATGCGAGATATTAAATGGGACTACTACGTCAGCTCAGTCTCGAAATATAAATATAAAGGCAACCCTTGTTTTAATATTTATCTAGTATGTTACTCTTATAACAATACTTTTGTTATAAATATATTCTAGAGCTTTTTACCAGCTAAAACTTACCTGAAGTAAATATACTGCTTAATCTGGGTTTTGAACAATGGTCTTCGAATGACCAACTTGCAACCAATGCTCTCAAATTAAATTATTATGGTCGAAACTATTCAGACACTCTATGAATGTCTTTTGTGAATAATTGCAGTTACTTTAAAAGCAATTAATGGCTCATAGCCTTGTTAATAAATAAGTACTTAATCCATTCGCTGTATGTTTCAAAATATTCATGAAATATGACACTATAAATTAAATATGAGGCGATTATTAAACACATTTTCATTGAATATATATTTTGTTAGCGAATACTAGTGTGTATATTACGAATGTGTCTTATTTAATAACGTGTCTTGTCTTGTCTCTCTTCTGGATACAGATGAAACTCAGATGAAAATTGTTAAATTACTTTAGAATTAATAAATTTTAAGAAAGTAGGCATAAACCTAAAGAAATTGAGTTTTTAGAAATATGCTCATCATTGTAACACTTCGAAACTAAACGTTTTACAAAAATCAGTATATTATCGTTTTAGTCAGCATAAAAATCTTTATAACCTTTGTAAATTTCTTTAACTTGATATTACTTGAACAGAAGCGGTAACAAAAAATGTTTAAAAAACTACAAATTTTCACGACTATATAAATGGAAAAGGTGTTAAAATTGCTTACTTCTTCAGTAAATATAAAACTGTTAAAATACGTAGTGTTTCGACGTAAAAAATGAAAATCCATATTAAATTGTTTTAGAATCTATGGTTTACAAAATACTTGGCATAAACAGAAATCCACTCAATTATTAAAAATATACTTTTCATTTGATACCTTTCAAACTAAAATTGTAAATCGAATGGAAAAAAATAGAAAATTGTTGTATGGAAATTTTTATACAACCGTTCGATTCAACGTGAAATTCTTCACAACATCTATTATTTTCATTAATTTCTGATTATTTCAATAGAACTGACAGCAACGTGTTTGAAATATGCAAACAAATCTCAATTTTTCACAACTATATAAATTGAAAAAGTACCAAATTCTCCCTACTAAACACGAAACTCTCAAAATACAAGTATTGTGGCACGAAAGAAACTAAAAACCTATTCTAAATTGCTTTAGAATTTACTATTTTTGAGATATGTTAAGATATATTTTAAGAATTACGCTTTTCATTGTATAACTTCTAAAATAAAAGTTGAACAAAAAATAGTATACCATCATTCGGTTGAGCTTTAAATTATTCATAAAACCTGTAATTTTAATTTACCTAAGATTAATTAAAAGGAAATGATGACAGAAAAACTGAAAATGGTAATTTTCGTTGGATATCATAGAAATGAATATTGTAAAATAATATACTACCATTCGATTCAACATCAAATTCTTAAAATTTCCGTCAAGCTGTGATTACTCGACGGGAAATGACAAACATTGAGGAAAAAGTGCTAAAGTTATGTGTTATCTGAAAATAAGGTTTTTAACATTAAAATAATTATTTAATTACTTAAATTTATATATACATTTTACGGATTCTCGAATTTTATTTACACGTTCATTCAATAATTTGATTTTGTCTTCTTTCTTAACATTTTGCTCATCAAATTCTTCTTAATTTCCTTCTTTCTGATTTCTTTTATCTTACACCATATTGCGAGTTTTAATAGGTTCATTGGCTTTAGCGAATATCTACATATCTGTGACTCTATTTTTATAATATTTTTTTCATTTTCATGGAGATGATCATTAAAAAATGAAGAATTTTTTAAATTAATTTGTTGATATATGACACTTTAAATTAAATATGACGCGATTATTAAACAAATAATCATTGAATATATTGTTTTTTGCTAATACTGCATATAATGAATGTGTCTTATTTAATAACGTGTCTTGTCTTTCACTAGCATATATCTGTATAAAGACGTGGTAATGACAACAAAAAAACACTCCACACGGACACTTTATAAAGCTATCAATAGTAAGCCGATCTATACGATGGATTCTTCACACCTCTTACGTAGAGAATCATGAAGTGAGGATAATAAAATCGATGGCAATTATATAACAATTTATCACTGTTTTCCAGGTCAACAATGCGTCCTTTTTCTATAAATTAATACAAAAGAAAACCGTTTGGTACCGCAGACCGGTCATTAATAGTGCTTTCTGCGAGATACATACATAACGTACTTGGACAGAAATACAATTGCAACATGTGCTTGAAATGTCATCAGTTTTTTTCGTACATTATTTGAAAATCCCACAATAAGCGTAGGTATTGTTCATAGAAAGGTTAACATTCCTTAGGTACTTGTAAGACGCCTTTCGAAAAAAAGCAAATTAAGAAATTGTGTATCGCAAACAAATGCGATCGATATAATTAAAGATATTTTTCAGATTCAAAAGAAATGACAGGTTATTGTTGTGGTGTTTTTCTGTTAAATAAATATAAATACTTTAGTGTATTGGTATATCAATTATATATTATATGCTTTCATGTATATTGATCAGCGATCATTTGTTCAAAATGCGAAGTATCTAAGTAAACAACTGTTAAAGAACCTAACATAACTGTTACATTTTATGGTTCTCACATATGTCTGCATAAAATAATTCAATAATTCTTCATTCAGTATTATTGAGTTATTCAGTGTATATAGAATTCTCAAAATCTCAACACTTTAGGATACAACTCTATTACCTTCCTTTTCTAATTGCGGTTCATTCTTTTCGAGTCGATAGGTACAGTCGATCAAGTCAAAACTACACAAAAATCTAGAATATTTAAATTTTGTGTTAGATTTATAATTCTATAGTAATAATAAATAAATTGTGCTGAAATGTGAAATTCAGAGAATCAGACAAGAAGAAATTTGACAGCATTTTGCTAAGATGTAAGAACAGTGTAGAGTGATACTACGAAATAATTAAATTTGCTAACAAAAGTAGACCTGGATCAAATAAACAAAATATAAAACTAACAACGATACTCTAATAATCTAATGACAAGGAAAATACAATGCATTATTGTATAAGAGTATAGGTAAATAAATTATTGTTTTGTAAAATTAATGATGTATTGACTGATATTTCTATCAGCTTAAAAGTACGATATCCGTATACATCCATTCGTTTTAGGCTAGTAAATAGACAATATGTTAATCGAAAGCTCGAAGTAGTTAATTCATTAATTTGTGTGGATCTAGAACAGTAGCAAAAATTGCTTAGCGATCATAGTTGATCATATTTCTTCTTATATTTTAATAAAATGTGTTATTTCTAAAAATTATATTTATAATATTTGTAATATATTTTTTGTTTACTTACATACACTTTCAACCTTACATTTATTTATTTATAAAAAAATATTTTATGTATAAAAGAGGACTAAATAAATGAAGCTGTATATACGCATGCGCCAAACTTTAATTATTATCTGTCTCAAAACTAAGTGGAATCCATCAACACTTTCAGAAACTTATGGAGCCCGTAACTGATTCCTCAAGCAGAATCAGTTAAATACCTCGGCAACCATCTTGACGATAAACTAAATTTGAAACCAAACCAAAATAAAACAACTATACTGGTTAGTCGGAAGGTACTCTCAACTTGATCTAAACTCAAACAAGTTGATTTATAAGACAATCATTTGGGAGAAATCAACTAGTCATCCAACGCTGTCAAAACAAAATTCTTCGATTAACTACCAATGCCTATCGCTACGTAACTAATGAAGAACTGCACGATAACCTGGAAATTAAACGAATTCGCGAAGTTATTCAAGATTTCGTCTTAAAACACGAAAGAAGAAGTACAAATGAAATGAAGTAATAAATTAATTTATAATAAAGATTGTACTAAGCATATCTAACAACATCTAAAAGATGTTATCAAAAAAAAAACAACTAGTGTTACATCTGGTTTAAAAAGAGTTTTAGTCAAGCCAACAACAAATGAAATGTGGCTCACCAACGTCAATCAGTACTATCACATCATTTCGATATTATCTCATAATTTAAAATCCCACAACAAATATGGATATGTTTTCTTAACTAAAATTCTAGAGTCATAACGTTTGTCCGTTCGAATTTATACATACAGATATTTATATTAATAAATTAAACACTATCGTTAATAATAAAGTAATAGGAACAACCAAGATTCCATTCCTCAAACGCCAGATAGCGTACTAACAGAACTTGTTCATTGCCATGGTATATAAAACAAGCTGCTATATGAAAATCAATATATTTTAAGGAATTTTGTTCAGTTGTTTAATGACCCGTAACATAAATTATAATCCAACTTGGATTTATTTACATTAAACACACAATAAAATTTATTGTTTAATTATATATAGTTTTTTCTATCTTTCCAGGATTAATCAATATTTATAGGACGTGTATATAAAATATAATGAACGTATTGATAAATAAATTTGTTTAGTTAGCAAATAACTATACAAAATGGATGACTTTTATATCTACTCTCATGGTATAAAGTGTTAAGTAATAAGATTTATGACACGTTTATTTAAGCTATATTTGACACTTTTGATAAAACACATACATGATATTTCGTGTTCAATTTTTACATTTATGATTCATCATACTATATTACTCTACTCTGCAATAAAAGAAGCTAAAGCAGGTGTACCACAAGGAAGTGTACTGGGACCAATGCTTTATTTACTCTACACTTGTGATATGCCACAAATGAAGAATTTTACGATGGCTACATTTGGTGATGATACTGCGATTATAGCTGTCGGAGACAATAGTGAAGAAGCCGCACGAAAATTGCAACAGGCAAGTGACAATATAAATAATTGGACACAAGCTTGGAAAATAAGAATTAATGAAAGTATATCTGTGCGTGTGCAGTTCACCTATAAACAGATCATACAGGCACCAATAATATTAAATAATGCTATCATTCCATATAGCAACAACGCTAAATATCTCGGAATGAATGAACATATTAAGAAGAAAATAAAAGAATTGGAATTGAAATATAGGAAAACGTACTGGCTAATAGGAATAAAATACAATTATCAGTACATCATAAATTGCTATTATATAAGCAAATACCGAAACCTATATGGACATACGGAGTTCAATTATGGGGATGTTCTGCAAAGAGTAACATAAATAAAGTACACAATTTTCAGAACAAAGTCCTGAGAGGTATTGTGGGTGCACCCAAATACTATAGGACTGATTACCTACATCGAGACCTTCAGATACCCACAGTCAGTCAAGAAATCAAGAGAATTGTAAGGGGGTATGAGAGAAGACTCCATTCTCATGAGAATATTGAACTATGGCAGCTTGTGGATACCATAACAACAGGACACAGACCCAAAGGAATCAAACCCTCTGATCTTGTGTAGTGCTGTGTAGTGAGGTGCATATAATAAAATTTATTTCAATTTATTATTATAATTAAAAAACATTATTTCACCAGAGACTAAGATAGGGCTGATGGGTCCTCCTAATTATATACTTAGATTTATGTTATCATAAAGACAAATTGTAGGTTAGTCAAACCAAATAAATTCTATATTACTCCAGAAAATTTCTCTTAAAGCCACCATGGTGGAATGGTGAACAACTATCCTATACTTGTTAATTGAAGAACAACTTTGTCTAGTTTATACCGTTTCTTTCGACTTGATTCAAGATTGCAAATTTAAGTTTTGTTCATAATGATGACAGGACTCTCAAAATATTTTAAATTTTGTTTGTAGTTGGTTTGAGTGTGGTTTTATCTCATTGTAATGAAACACGTAAATGAAAGTTAAAATATTATGTTAAAGTGGTCTCAAAATGTTTGTTCTCTTAGGTTGCCCTCTCCACTTCTTCCTTGCTTCCCATAATCTCTTTACCTTCTCTTCCATTTTTATTGATGTAGTAGTTCCTTCCTATTTTTACGTCTTTAAATGGGATTTCCTCTAGCTCTTCCATCATCATGACATTTGTTTTACTTTTATTCGTTATCAATTTATATTATATTAGTGTTATGTTCAATCTGCTTAAGATTTTCTGTAGGTGGTTCTACCGTTATCATTAGTAGATCATGTGCAAAATCTCTTATCGACTTTTCGATTTTTTTTCACATTTACCCTGTACCCTATCCTGCTTCCTATTTTTGATATGGGACATTTATTTATAATTTCATCCATTACTTCTATAAACAGGGTTAGGCTTAAATATCCACTTTGTCTTTTTTAACCCACTTCAAAGAAGGAGGAGGTTCTATGCTCGACTCTATATTTTTTTAATGTATATTCGCCGATTTCTCCGTCAATGGTGGACAGATTTTAAAGATTCTTTTCTTATTCGCACTCTGCACGTCAGAGGTGGCCCCATAGCAACTAAGTCAGGATCTGAAAGGGGAAGGGGGGAAATCGAGTGAAATCCTCACATTTCAAAGGCACGTACAAAGTTTTCACATATTTTTTTATCTAAAATAATCAGATATTTTTGTATAACGTTATTGCTAAACTGATGTAACGGAAGGCCGGAAGTCGTTCAGTGTAAAAGCCGTTCAGTTTAATTTTTAAACACTAACCATGTCAAATGACAAACCGTAGACTTATTGCAGGCAACTGCTTCAATGGTGTAGTGATTAAAGCGTTCAGCTCACACGTAGTCCCGTGTTCGATTCCCGGCGGGGCCAAAGATAATTTATTGTTGTTCTAGTTTGTTTAGAACATTTGTCAAATTACCTAGGTTAGTTAGAGGAATCCGGGGCCTGAAACGTTCCTTATTTTCAATCATTGTTTCTTTACTCCTTGTTTTCTTTGTACGGGCTCACCTATACCTTTACTTGGCCTACCCATTGTAATAGTTCATAAAAACTGCGTAATTTTTTGAGTTAATATCTAACACTAAAAAAAGAAAAATGAAATATTAAAAAAAAAATTTAACCGACTTTAAAAAATGAATAAGGAACTTTAATTTTTAATACAAAAAATCGCTTTAAAATAAAATATGTATATAATAATCATTGTAACAACTATATAAAGATAAGCAAAGACCTCATTTAATCTATCTACTACACGTATTTTGATATTCTACTATATTACTAGTACATATTTTATTTTAAAACGTTTTTTGTGTTAATAATCTAAGTTTGATTATTTTTTTAATTTTGGAGTGTTCCTTATTAATTTTTTGAAGTCGGTTCAATAGTTTTCTTAAAAATAGTTTATCTATTATTTATTCGTAGCATCACGTTAGACAAAAAGCAAAACACATTAGAACTAAAATAAAACAACTATACTGATTAGTCGGAAGATACTCTTAACTTGATCTAAAATCAAGGAGGTTGATTTATAATACAATTATAAAGCCAATTTGGACCTATGGGGTGCAAATAAGGGGTTGCACTAAAAATTCATATCAGTTAGTCATACAGCGCTGTCAAAACAAGGTTCTTCGATTGATTACCAATACCTATCGCTATGTAACCAATGAAGAACTGCACGATGACCTGGAAATCAAATGGATTTACGAAGTTGTGCAGGATTTCGCCTTGAAACACGAAAGAAGATTACTAAATCATACTAACGTGGAAGCAATACAACTGCTGGACAGCGCGCAGGATGTCAGGAGATTGAAACGAACAAAACCATACGAACTTGTGTGAAAATTTAGTGTGTATTATTAGTGTAAATTATATAATTATTAAATGTAAATAATTATAATTTTATAATTGAGGAATACATACTGATGTATTTTTTCGCACTCGTCTTGCTTGTTAATTAATCCAAGCACATAAGAAAAGTAGTAATAAATTAATTGTAATAATAATAATAATTAAGATTGTACTAAGCATATCTAATAAAGATGTTATAAAAAAAAATATTTACTCGTATCTCTAGATGGCTATATACAACAGAGTAATTGCTCTATAATTATAACAGTCCCTTATTGGTACGAATAATAAAATCTGTTCAAAAATTATTTTTTATTGGACGAACCGAGAAAATTTCATCCGACATGTATATTTTTATTGGCAATTTCCAATTATGTCTAATTAATATGATTAAGGATCATGAACGTATACATAACATCAGATGTATTGGTTATAATACTAATTAGAGCTTGTCTATAAAAATTAATACGGTCTCATTAGAATTTATGATACTACGGCTGCTTTCGATTTATGGAGATAAAAAATAGGAGTAATTGATCTAAACGGAATTAATAAACTATAATAGCGAATTTCCAATTAAGATCAAATTTTTCAATTAAACAGTGTGTCGAAAAGAATCCGCATGATGTAAAGTAAATTAGTTTGAAGGTTATTCATGAATTTAATGATTTTGTGCAGGTAACTAATTCCGGCAGCCATGTCACGAGGATGCTGTTAACATCAACACCAATCCGCACGACGTTTTCAAAATGTTAAATACCATCATTAAAAGAATCTCTCTAATAGACTGGCGGGTTATGTTGTGTAACCTAAAAATGTTAAAAATCAGGGGTGAATAACAACGTACAGCTATTTAAAATTGATATTTCGAAAGGAATATGAATTAATTAAAACGTGTAGTACTATAAATGTTGGCCGACATGAGTATGGAGATTGCTATTCACTACTGATACTGTTTTCTGATAATATGTTCGACAATATCACATAAGAACTTAAGAAAGCTTATTAGAGTAACTATCGACATATGGATAATAATATTCATTATTCAAAATTCTATACTGTATTCATTGAATAACTTGGAGACTAAATGTTGATAATCCTTCCAATTTTCATCAATCTGACAACATCAACCTTCCAACAGAAAAAAATCCAAAATCAGGACAGGCCATCAAAATTTTGTATATTCTGGATGCGGAAGAATCTCTCAAAATGTATGTATTTTGGAGTGGTTAGTATTTATAGGTTTTAAAATATGTACGCATAAGCCTAAATCAACTAATTTTTTGGAAATATACTCTTCATTGTATAACTACGAAATTAAAGGTTGTATAAACATCAGTATACTATCGTTCTATTCAGCGTAAAATATCTATATCTCTTTGTCTATATCTATATCAATATCTAGATCTATATTATCTTTGTAAATTTCTTTAAGCTGATATTATTTGAACGAAAGTGGAAATAAAAACTTGAAAATGATAGAAAATTGAAAATGTTAACGACTATATACTTGGAAAAGGTGTCAAAATTGTTTACCTCTCGGGTAAAGATAAAACTGTTAAAATACAAGTATTTGGTTAATTGTATAAAACTAAATTGTTTTAGAATCTATAGTTTTTAAGATAGTTGGCAT
The DNA here is from genome assembly GCF_030347505.1 of Rhynchophorus ferrugineus. Lineage (NCBI taxonomy): Eukaryota > Metazoa > Arthropoda > Insecta > Coleoptera > Curculionidae > Rhynchophorus > Rhynchophorus ferrugineus. The sequence goes on along the minus strand of NW_027472584.1, from coordinate 19,185,088 downwards.
ACATAGAAATTCACTCAGTTATTAAAAATATACTCTTCATTTCATACCTTTCAAACTAAAAGTTTTATAGAAATTATGATACAACCATTCAATTTAACGTAAAATTCTTTACAGTATCTATTATTTTCATTAACTTGTGATTACTTAAATGTAGCTAGTCCGCAACATGTTTGAAAAATGGAATAATCTCAATTTTTCACGGCTATATATATGTGGAAATAATATCAAATTTCGTATCTCTCTAATAAACACGAAACTCTCAAATACTGGTAATGTGAGATGAAAAAAAGAGAAACCTAAAATCTTAAATTGCTTTAGAATTTATTATTTTTAAGATATGTTGAGATATATTTTAAGAAATATGCTTTTCGTTGTATAATTTCTAAAATAAAAGTTGCACAAAAAGATCATACCATCATTCGATTCAGCGTTAAATTGTTCATAAAACCTGTATTTTTCTTTAACCTGAGATTACTTAAAAAGAAATGATGATAGAAACATTAAAAATGGTACCTTTCATTGGATATCATAGAAATGCATAGTGTACAAAAATTAATATACTACCATTCGATTCAACATCGAGCTGTGAATAACAACTCACAATTTTCATCAGGCTGTGATTAGTCGAAAGGAAATGACAGCAAAACATTGAGGAAAAAGAGCTAAAGTTATATGTTATCTGAAAATAAGTATTTTAACATTAAAGTAATTATTTTATTACTTAAATTTATATATAAATTGTACGGTTTTTCGAATTTTATTTACACATTCTTTCAAAAATGTTCTGCATATTGTCTGCTTTCTTAACATTTTGTTCCACGAATTCTCCTTAATTTCCTTCTTTCTGCTTTCTTTTATCTTACACCATGTTGTTAATTTTAGTAAGTTCATTGGATTTAGCGAATATTCATATACCTGTCACTTTATCTATATAATTTTTTCTCATGTTTATGGAAATGATCATTAAAACATCAAGAATTTTTCCCATTAATTTGTTATCTGAACATTGGTATTTTAGATTTTGATAGAGATTGATATTTATTTAAAATAGTTATATTATTGCTTACATTTTTATATAAATTGTATTATGTATTATCGTTATTTCGTTATATCTGTTTTCTCTTGTTTTATTCCATATTGTTAATTTTAATAGTTTTATTGGATTTAGGGAACACCCTGGACATCATTTTATTTCAATAATTTATTTTCACATTTTCATGAAAAGGATTATTAAAAACATCAAAATTTTTTTATTTATTAGTTGTACGGGTTTTCGAATATTATATAGACATTTCATTTCATCAACATTTTATATTTTCAATAATTGCATGTTGTTTCCCTTAGTATTTTTACGTGAAATACTTCCTTTTTTCCTTCCTCAGGCTATCTTTTATTTTATTCCATATTGGTAGTTTAAATACGTCCATTGTATTTAGCGAATATCCAGATACTTTTAATTCTATTTAAATTGGTGTTTTAAAATTAATATGGTTATTTTATTACTTAAATTTATATATACATTTTACGAAATTTTACAATTCTATTTAGGCAGTTTTTCAATAAACAAACTTTACTTCAAAAATGTTAACTAGCGTCCGACGTTATATCCGAAGCAAAATTATTGATTGCAACGTCTTGATGGTAGGTGACCGGTGATAAATTCGAAGCGAAGAAAAATAACCTGCGAGAGCAAATGGCGTACCATTTGTGGTCTGACAAAACATTATCAAAGCAGAGCAATACCTCAACAAGGATCGTAAACCAGTAGAGTATCGGGGAAGGGCGTATAGGGGCGCTATATATTGCGGGGGTGGTTAATTGGTATGGCCCGGGCATTACTCACTCTGTGTAATTACCCCCGAGCACACGGGCGACATGTCCTCGCTTTCTAAAAGGAATCTCTTCAGTCCCGCTTCATATCCGCCTCTAGCTACTCGAAACCGCTTCTTCACGTCTAAACAGCGAACGGCTCCAGGCGCTGGATACTCGATTTAGCTTTGCTGTTGCGTCGATCCAATTCCGATGTTGTCTTACGTGTTTGGCTTTCAATTATTGTTACATAAAGGATGTCATTTGCTTTTGATTCGCTCTAACCCCGTTAGCTGCACAATACCTGCCCAAATCCACCGTTAATTATTAATTAGACACTGTAATGTTTTAGTCCGATAATATTCGGGTTATTGATTTAGGTCTGGCTAAATCATATTGCTTTTGAGAGCGCTAATTACTTAGTTACATATCGGATCCTCTTATGTGGCGGGCTTCAAAGCCCTCTTCATATCCACATAGTTTCTACGAATTATATTGTTGTCAGTCACGTATCAGTTAATTTATTTCGGAAAAATACCATTAATTACTATTAATTTCGTATTATAAATTACTAGCGACCCGCCCCAGCTTCGCACGGGTGCAATGCTGATACTAAATTAAATACACTACAGAAAAAATATGAACGTTGTATATAAAAACATAGCGGCCCGCTCCGACTTTGCACGGGCATAAAATATATATGCCTATGTCACTCAATGAAAACATGATTAAAATCGATCCAGTATTTTTGGTTCATTCATTACTGGCCTTGGCCTGCACGAATTAAATTTGGAGTAAAACAATTCCTCTTCCCCTATACTTACTATGAAGTTTTTCTGCTATCTTTGGAATATCTAAATTCATACAATTTTTATTACATTACACATTTTTAAACGCAAATTTTAAATTTGTAATATCTCCGAAAATATTTGTTTAATTTACATGCTGTAAGGAACCATATTGATCTATATTAATTGCACACTGTATTTAAGGTACTTAATTCGATAAGGATGAATGCCGTATTGCTTAAAATAGTTTCGTAAATAAGCCATTTTCTCACGTAAAAAGTAAACAATAAAAATGGTTAATGTGGGTTATCCCTAAAAGATAAACATATACCATCGCGGACTTTTTTGTAGACCTTTTTATGGTGTACAATACTGTAGTACATTAATTTGATCTAACTCGTAGGGTTAGGCAGCGTTTTTGCTAATTGCTAAATAAGCCTAAAAAATAGGTTAATTTACGACATCACGTTAGAAACCTCTAAAATTAGCAATGTTGCCTTAGTATATTATGCATGTATTATACATATAAACCTTCCTCTTGAAACACTCTATCTATTGAAAAAAACCGCATCAAAATCCGTTGCGTAGTTTTAAAGATTTAAGCGCACATAGGGATATAGGGACAGAAAACGCGACTTTGTTTTATACTATGTAGTGATATTTCCCGGATAAAAAACACTTTGTGTTCTGAAACATTAAGTAAAATGACTTTTTTTGTCAAATTGTACATGTTGAACACGAAAACTTAAACGGATTTTTTGTAACACGTAGCATTTTAAATGTGTGATAAATGAATGTACCATAAATAAATAAAGACAATATGTCAATTTTAAATTATTCTTATATATTTCTATTATTATTTTTATAAAAAAATAGCTAATGTATATTTACAAGTAGACAATGAATCTAAATAGCTCAAATTTAAGTGGTCAATAAAAATAATGAGCCATGTATTCTGAAAGAAAATGACGAAATATTAACGTTTCCTCTTGTGAACAGTAGAATCTTTTTTCTTTACAAACCAGCAGTAATCTGCTAATATTTTAGCATTCCATCTTCCTTGAAAACGCTCTTCTATCTGTTTTATATCCCGGTGAAAACGTTCATCTTGTTCGTCAATTACCATTCCTAGATTAATGGCGAAAAATCGAAATAGGAATGCAAGAAATGTGTTTTTAAAGACATTAAATATCCAAGTCATAAAAATCCTTGAATTACTGTTTTTAAAGATAACCAAGCCGCTAACTATTTCGAGGTAAGAATTCATTGTTTTTTATAAATTTTCTTATTTGTGGGCCAACCAAATGCGTTCTTTAATATACCATCACTTAATTTAGGGAATAGAGTTTTAAAATACAAAAATCCTTTACGATTTTTATCCACAGTCTTGATAACATTTTTCATTAAACCAAGTTTCATATGTAAGGTTGTAAGAATCACATTTTCTTGTGGAATAAGAGGTTCGTATTTAAAGTTCTAGTTACTACAAACAAAGTCTGTTCTTTATGGCCAATCTTTAACTTTATAGTGTCTCAAATCAGCCCAGTTTTTGATGCTGCAGATCGCCCAGACGTTCTTGAGTTATAACGAGGCTAAAGAACAGCAATTAATTTTTATGTACATGGAGTCGTAGTTCATAAATTAAACAAAATTTTATAGCAATTTCATCTATTTGTGCTAATATTTACTTCTAAAAATTAATTTAATAATTTACTTCTTCTTACTTTTTAAATGACTTCATTTGATATATTTTTTTGTCTCTTTTTTACCGACGAGAGTTTATCTGGAGTGAACCTACAATTGAAAGTAGGCTGCGAACCACGGTTCTCGGCATTAGGCCTACCGACTTTCGAGTGACCAACTTAGAAATCATCCCAGAAGACAAACGGTCTTACCCAGCCTGGTTACTGGCCTGACTGGGATCATTTTCCTTGTCGGATTTTGCACTCTTGTCTAAGAAAATTACAAATATTAAACAATCACAAACATAAATATACGACCATGCCCCAGCAGGATTCGCACCCGCGACTATTCCAACAGTAGGTGGACCGTCCTGTCGCCGTTACCACTGCGCCACCAAGCCGGCGGTATACATAATTATAATATTTGTTATTTTTTATTATTGTATATTTATTTTATTATTTATACACGACTTCGACATGTATATATTTATGAAATAATAATTAGTTATTTCTAATAACAACGCATAACACTTACAATATACACATATAGCGAGCAGCTAACCATGGTGAATGTATGCAATGAAATTGTATAGAGAATTTATGTGAATTCGTGATACTTGATAGAAAGGCATCAAACAAATTATTCCGTTGTTCATTCAGTAGATACGATTTACCCTGGACTAGTTTGAATGAAAGGATTCTTTAGCTGTTAAGGTCAAAACAATTTGTTTTCTTTTCGATATGAATATATTTTAAAGAAAAAGACCAAGAAAATTTTATTTATGGGCATATTGCCTTTAACAACTCGATTTTTTCTACAAATTGTATAAGACTTAGTACATTTTGCCTCCCTTTTTGAAGAAAACCGGTGAACCTAGGCGTGAAATTTGGCACGGTTAAAGGTATAAGCTAAGGAGGAATAATGTTTAGGCCTAAATTTGTTGTGTAATATGCGCTACAAATTAATAAACTCACATCCTTCAACATCTCTAAACTTTATATTTCAATCGATATTTAAACAGATATTGTTAAGACATTATTAACTGAAGTTATTTATTTTTAAGTAATGTTGTTGTTGTTGTTTTATATATATATATATATATATATATATATGCGCGCGTGTGTGTGTGTGTGTGTGTTTGTGTGTGTGGAAAGAAGCACAAAATATTAAACAATACACACACACACACTCATTAGTTTGTGAATTATAGCACTTTGAGTGAGGCAACTTTCGTTATTGTGAAAAAATGGATAAAAATAATTTCACGTGTTGATAAAATATTGCTTTTTGAAGGAAAAAAATACAGTTGAAGCAAAAACTTGGCTTGATGCCGAGTTTCCGGACACTGCCACAGGAAAATCAATCATTAAGGATTGCTATGCTAAGTTCAGACGTGGTGAAATAAGCACCGAAGACGGTGAACGGTCCACTGACGCCCAAAAGGGGTTGTTGCCGACGAAAACATTTAAAAAATCCACAAAATGATTTTGAATGACCATAAATTGAAACTGAATGAAATAGCAGATACGTTAAGGATATCAACTTAACGTATACATCATATTATTCACGAATATTTGGGTATGAGAAATCTCTGTGTAAAGTGAGTGCCGCTCGAGCTCACTTTTGACCAAAAACAACGACGAGTTGATGTTTCGGAGCAGTGTTTGAAAATGATCAAGCATAATAAACCCGAGTTTTTGCGTCGATATGACAATGGATGAAACATGGCTCCATCATTTCACTCCGAAGTTCAATTGATAATCATCCGAGTGGACTGCACATGATTAACCCGCTCCAAAGCGTGGGCAATGTTATGGTATCTGTATTTTGGGATGCGCATGGAATAATTTTCATTGACTAGCTTGAAATAGAAGGACGATCAACAGCGACTATTACATAGCGTTATTGGACCGTTTGAAGGACGCAATCGCATAAAAAAGTGCTGCTTAACCAAGACAACGCATCGTGATAAAAATCCATTAATTGGGCCTCGAATTGCTTCCTCATCCACCGTATTCTCCAGATCTGCCCCCCAGAGACTATTTCCTGTTTTCAGATTTCAAAGGAATGCTCGCTGGGAAGAAATTTTCGTCGAATGAAGAGGTGATCGCCGAAACTGAGGCCATTTTGAAGCAAAGGACAAATCGTACTACAAAAATGGTATCGAAAAGTAGGAGGGTCGCTATAATCAGTGTCTCACCCTTGAAGGGAATTATGTTGAATAAAAAAAACTATTGTTGTTTAAAAAGTGTGTTTTACTATGGTAGGTTTACCTGTTATATTATTTTTAAATTATTCTCTTTAGTCTGTTATAAGAGAAACATGAGTAACTCGGTAGTATTGTTTTTATTAAGGGCGTATATAGTGTTCTGAGCTTCTAATGTAAAGTAAAACAAAATTCATAACAGTAAATATTCTTTAATTTATAATAATTCTACACTAAGGTCACACATATGACTTCAGCAGTTATATATCTATAAGAACTCTTAGTTTTTATATTATTAAAAAAAATAAGTGATCAAAAAAAACAAAGCGGTTTAATATGAATATATGTAGTGTATGAATATAAATATGTATAAATTTCAATAAGAGGGTAGGGAAGGAAGCGAGCCAAGAAGATTTAGGTAATTTTGTGTGTGACACATTTCTGGCACGGCAGAGTGGCCATTTATCAAACCGAACCCCAAGTGAAAAATTTTTAAAAGTTGACTTCGCACACATTGGGGTGCGGCTTTATATCGGTCCTGTAGACGGTGGAAAATTTAAATAGGTTTTATAAAAATGTACGATGACAGGCACATAACTTATTTAAAATGTCAGCCGTGGAAATTAATTCAACTCCTAGCTCTAATACCCTGTTATTAAAGATTCTGCCTCAGCTCTGTTTTTCTTTACGTCAAGAACAGCTCTATGCTATGAATTATATCGGGCCTCGCCCAACATTCTCTCTCACCCCGCGAATAACTTGGACAAATATAATTTGATTTTTTGTCGACGATTTCTTGTTACCTTTTCCTGTCGTTATATGCAAAAGGGCACACCATAGGGTATGTAATTTCTTATTAACTTTGGTTTACGTTTACGCTGTTTGCAACCTATATTAATAAATATTAAATTGATGTCGGTAGTCGATTTCTTGGCTGTTTTTAGTATATGTCAGAACAAGTAATAATCAGAAGGAGCAAGTCCTGGAGAACAGGGTGGATGGAATACCACTTCCCATTTTAATGTTTTCTAATATGTTTGCACCGGTTTTGCAACATGTGATGTCAATGTTTTGTTTCAATCAGTTTCTCAAAACTTGACATAAATGATACATTAAATATTGATCAAAAAAACAAATGCGCATATGCAAATCCTTGAAATTGATCCTTGATTTCAATCAATTTATCGATTTAAGAAATATTCCTTAAAATCTATCCAGAGTTCTTTAACCACAACAAGATTTTAACCAATCCAATAAGTGTAACCAGGCTGGGTAAGATTGGATGTCTTCTGGGATGAATTCTAAGTTGGTCACTCGCCATTCGGTAGACTTAATGCCAAGGACCAAAAAAATATCGATATATCGCTTTCGAGTTTAAAAAAATATCGATATATCGAAGAAAAACAATATTCATATATTTTTTGCAAGAAGTATAAATTAAAAATTAAGAAAACTACTTTTTTTCCTAAATATTTTAAATTTTATTAAAAATTATATTTAATATTTATATTTAAATTAAATTTGAAACATATCGGCCAAAAAAATATGAATATGTCGATATATCGGCCAATTTCGGATATTTTTTTCAGAAAATATCGATGTATCGATAATTTTTCTGCATCCTTACTGAGGACCGTGGTTCGTAGCCCCCGTTGAATAGTAGGTCCAGTCCATATAAACCATCGTTGGTAGAAAGGAGACTTTAAAATATATTAAAAAAATAAAAACAAAGATTTTCATAAGAAGTGACTTGATGTAAGTAATTAAATCCTGACAGTACATTTTAATTAACTCGGGTTATCTGTTTTTTTTTGTATCGAGACTAAACATAAAAATTTTTTATATTTTTTCAATTTGGAAACTAAAAAAACTCTGTAAATAGATTATGTAATCCATTTTTTCTTCGACTACTGTTTAAACTTTGTCTCTCATTAATATTAAAAATCTCCAAAAAAATTGCAATTTCCTTAATTTTTTACGTTTAGTTACCTTTTAAATGAATGATATTCATTCTTTATTTTATGAAGTGATTTTTGTAGATAGGAAGAAATATCAAAAGGAATGTTTAAAAATACAGTAAGAAATATTCATTCTTTATTTCGTGAAGAAATATCGAAAGTAATGCTTAAAATAGAGTGATAATTTACATCTTATTTTATTACATTTTATTTTATTTAGTTACAATAAATAAATAAAATAAAACTAAAATTATATTGTTATTTATTGTAGTGATTAAAAAATATAGGACGTACTGTATTTATTTTAATAAAGTTTCGAAATACGTGCGTCGTTGACGTTTAAAAGGAAAGTGAGAGTAATCATTTCAGTTTATCAAGCGTTGTACGTCCACTCACAGACAATATAACAGCCCCTCAACTGTCAGATGTCAACTTGGAATGCCTGGCTGAGCTGGCCGATTTCTTGTCTCATGGATGCTGTCACTTGGACCATATCAGACGATCGTTGGTGTGGTATTTAATAACGTAAATGTCACTTGCTATATAGTAATTGGGTAATTGGGCAAGGATATTAGATCGCTGACGTATACCTACAAAATATTCTTGGCAGTGACAGTTTTGCTCTTAAACAGTAAATTCAATAATATTATTTATTAATTATAACATGTAATAATATTTAAACGAATATTAATTAATAATAATTTAAGTTTTTTTTTCATGCTAGATCTCAATCTGTATTTCACGTTGTAATACGTCTTGTAACAAAATATAGAAAAAGTTCCTTAAATATAGTATAGCAAACGATCGATAATGTAAAGAGTCAATAATGAAAACAATGCGTTAAATAAGCAGTAAGTAGCAGTTAATTGTAGAAATTAGTTAACAATAGGAATATAGTTATCAATATATATGTATATATGTATATATTTGAATATAAAGTGATATTTACAACAACAGTTCAAATAACGTTATCATTTATTAGAACCTGAGAGGATTTTTTAGAATATTTGCTGAAATTGATTTTAACAGTTGTATATAAATTTTCAATTAAGGTATGTTTAAAGAACTGTGTTTGAAATGTTTGAAATTGTATGAAAGTGTTTGAAATGTTTATATTTGCATATAAAGTGATATTTACAAAAATAGTTCAAATAGCGTTATCATTTATTTGGATCTGAATTGATTCTTTTGGAATATTTGCTGAAATTAATTTTAAAAGTTTAATTGTTAATTAATTAAAGGATGTTTAAATAATTTGTTGTCTTATATCAATATAAAAATGAGGATAGAATGGCTTTATGAATAAATGTGAATCTATATTGTGTTTAACACGATGTTCTTTCTATGAGGGATGTTTTTGCTTGTTAGTTACAATATAAACATGTTTATATTTGCATATAAAGTGATATTTACAAAAATAGTTCAAATAGCGTTACCATTTATTTGGATCTGAGTTGATTTTTTTGAAATATTTGCTGAAATTAATTTTAAAAGTTTCATTGATAATCAATTAAAGGATGTTTAAATAATTTGTTGTCTTATATCAATATAAAAATGAGGATAGAATGGCTTTACGAATAAATGTGAATCTATGTTGTGTTTAACACGATGTTCTTTCTATGAGGGATGTTTTTGTTTGTTAGTTACAATATAAACATGTTTATATTTGCATATAAAGTGATATTTACAAAAATAGTTCAAATAGCGTTACCATTTATTTGGATCTGAGTTTATTTTTTTGGAATACTTGCTGAAATTAATTATAAAAGTTTAATTGTTAATTAATTAAAGGACGTTTAAATAATTTGTTGTCTTATATCAATATAAAAATGAGGATAGAATGGCTTTACGAATAAATGTGAATCTATATTGTGTTTAACACGATGTTCCTTCTATGAGGGATGTTTTTGTTTGTTAGTTAAAATATAAACATGTTTATATTTGCATATAAAGTGATATTTACAAAAATAGTTCAAATAGCGTTACCATTTATTTGGATCTGAGTTCATTTTTTTGGAATACTTGCTGAAATTAATTTTAAAAGTTTAATTGTTAATTAATTGAAGGACGTTTAAATAATTTGTTGTCTTATATCAATATAAAAATGAGGATAGAATGGCTTTACGAATAAATGTGAATCTATATTGTGTTTAACACGATGTTCCTTCTATGAGGGATGTTTTTGTTTGTTAGTTAAAATATAAACATGTTTATATTTGCATATAAAGTGATATTTACAAAAATAGTTCAAGTAGCGTTACCATTTATTTGGATCTGAGTTCATTTTTTTAGAATATTTGCAGAAATTAATTTTAATAGCTTAATTGTTAATTAATTAAAGGCTGTTTAAATAATTTGTTGTCTTATATCAATATTAAAATGAGGATAGAATGGCTTTACGAATAAATGTGAACCTATAATTTGTTGTTTTATATCTATATGAAAATGAGGAAGGTCTTTTTGAATAAATGTGAATCTATATTGTATTTAACACGATGTTCTTTTTATGCGGGATGTTTTTGTTTGTTAGTTTACCCCAACAAAAAAAGCGCATGCCATTTTATTTAGTTCAGCTTTGAAAGAAACTTCCTAAAAGCAGGACGGTCTGTCAAAACTCCGGCTGAGTAATTTAGGGTTCACTATGTAATTAGGCGGGTGAATGTGTGTGTGTGTGTGTGTGCCTGTGAGTGTATGTGTTTCGAAAAAAGCGGCAAAGGCCAATAATTCGCCAAACAGCGGCGAATTGCGAGAGGGACCGAATGGAAATAAAGTGAGCATAGCGCTGCGATACGAATCTAGAACGTAAAAAGGTCAAAAGAGCACATGTTTTCAATCCGACTGGATTTCGACTTTTCAATGGGCCGCTGAAAACCAAATATTTCAATTAGGTAAATGGACACCGGAGTTAGATTTAACATTCGCGTATCTGCTTACATATTAGCCAGTGGGGATCTTTGAGAAAAACAACTCACATATCTTAATCCTTTTAACATCAGATTGAATATATGTGCAGATATTCACCAGGCAAATTAAAAATATACTTGGATAAATTAACATTCCAATAATTTTAATTTTACAAAAATTTTGGCGAATGCGAACATTTCCTGGATCATTTTGTGTGCTAATTCCGAAAATAATAACAAGAAAAGTCGTATCACCCATCATTTTCTCTTGTTTTATTGTTTTAATATCAAAAACAATCATAATATATGTACTATTACATACTGGAAATACTTTAGGCCTAGGCTTGCTATTCGTTTAGTCTATATGAAGGAATCTTCTTAATACCTTAATATTAGTTTATAACAAATTAACTGTAAGGTTTACTATTCGATTCTGATCGATGGTTTAAAAGTTTTCTTTACACTCATTGATCAATAAAAGGAATTTACAAAGTTTCCATATTTTATGTTTAATTATGGCATATAAAGCAACATCTTGCATAAAATATTAATAGACCCCAAAAAAGTTATTCTACCAGCACTCACTAAATTTGGGTTCAATTGTAAAAATATTGTCTAAAGAAGTTGATCGGACGATATACTGAAAGAAGATATCTAAACATTGAAAAGAATCGTTTAATATACCAACAGAAATGTGAAAATATAATTTTACATTATCATAATAATGTTCAGCAATATCGAAATTATTGAAGCGCTTCTACAACAAAAAGCTTATAGAAGCTTACAGAATACAGAATATAGAATACAGAATACAGAATACAGAATACAGAATACAGAATACAGAATACAGAATACAGAAAACAGAATACAGAATACAGAATACAGAATACAGAATACAGAATACAGAATACAGAATACAGAATACAGAATACAGAATACAGAATACAGAATACAGAATACAGAATACAGAATACAGAATACAGAATACAGAATACAGAATACAGAATACAGAATACAGAATACAGAATACAGAATACAGAATACAGAATACAGTATACAGCATACAGCATACAGAATACAGAATACAGAATACAAAATAATGATAGAGAATACAATATTCGTGTTAGGTTATGTAAATATAATCTACCTAATCTAGCAACACTATTAATCAGTAAAATAATAATTTCATCTCATGATATTTAAATATATTGTCAGATAAACAGCCTCATATCGTAGCATGGAAACAGATTATTGTATGAACTAATTTTTTATATCTATATAGCGTTCAAAGATTTTGCTTTTATTCTTTAGCAAGTTCTTTTTACTCTTAACTTTAGCTAGTCTAGTTTAATTTCGTTTTAATTTTAATTTGGTAAATACATACTGATTTATTTATCCCGCACATGTCTTGCTTGTGTATTTATTTAAGTATAGTAATCGTTGCTGACTAACCTCCAATTTGTTTTTATAAGTTAAATCTAATCTAGATATATATCTAGGAGGACCCATTGGCTATATCTTAGTCTCTGTTGTAATAATGTTCATATATTAACACTGCTCTTTTTCACACCGCATTTCTCGCAATATTTTGGATAATTTGCTTCTCATATGTAGTGATACATTCTGGCAGTCGACGGGTTAGAGCTCCACTTATGATTGTGACATTAATAAACTTATACAATGTTCTTTTTATGCTCCATTTTAGTTCTGATATAATAACAGTAAAATGTCTCAAATTGCTATCCTGCAGTCGATCTAATCTGGTTAGTACAGACATTGAATGACGACTATTTTAAAGAAAAAAAAAACTTTAAAATTGAAATCTATATCTATAAATCTTCAGAAATAATTCGTGGTCTATAAATTGAATCGAATAAGAATAGACGATGTAAACGTAACTAATATTCGAAGCCCGAGGGAACTCACGCACTGATCAACATTGTCTCATGATGGCAAGGGACCGTTTTTTTCGCTATCGTATTTCTACAATGGTTTACATGCAATGTAAAGAATTTTAACAATGCTTTGCGTAATTATTGATAAAAACGAAATTTATTGTTTCTAGTCGTTAGATTACGTAGGAACTAGATAGTTTATCTTCTGTAGCTTCATTTGTTCTGCAGTACTTAAATAGTTTTTCAACGGTTCCGTTTGCTGATTAATGCCAGCTAAATGTTTTCGATTTAAAGCGCTTAAGTGTCTTAAGCTATTTAACGATGGGAACTTTTTAATTATGAGCACAGAGTCACGTAATGGATTTATACTGATTAACACCCTTCTTGGTTTATTCACGCCTGAATTACGTCTAACTGCTGATTTATGTTGTTCTGATGACTGGCCATACGGATTGTTTCTCAGGATATAGTTCGTAATTGTATAAATGTCATTACCATTCTTCGACATTCAATTATTTGAACTGAGTAATTAAGTTTGAGGTAGTAGTTATGACAAAATCTGCAGTCTGCAAGTCTGATTAAAATTAGGTCAACAAAAAAATGTTAAAAAACATTTTTTACCCAATTTTAATTTTTAATAGCAAGAAGATTAAACGTTATTACCATTACTCGACATTCAATTATACTGTTTGACAATTTTTTTGTTATATAACATTAAATGAAACAGATTTTTTTGTCAAGTTGTACCTGCTGGACACAAAAACTTAAGTGGATTTTTTGTACACGTACCATTTCAAAGATTATGATTAATTATGATAAATTAAAGTACTATAAATAAAGACAGTATGAAAATTTCGAATCATATTTATTTATTTATTTCATTAATTATATACAACAGTAGTAATATATATTTATAAACAGACAGTGAATCAAAATAGCTCAGGTTTAGGTGGCCATTAGTAAAATTGAGCTATATATTCGGAAAGAAAATGACAAAATATTAACGTTTCCTGTTGTGAACAGCAGAATCCTGTTTCATTACAAACCAGCAGTAATCTGCTAACATTTTAGCATTCCATCTTCCTTAAAAACGCTCTTCTATCTGTTTTATATCCTGGTGAAAGCGTTCGCCTTGTTCGTCATTCACCATTCTAAGATTAGGGGGAAATTTTATATTTTTGTTACAAATCATTCACTACAATCTTTAAACTTTAAGATTGCCTAAAAATCCATGAAATGCTTTGTTTAGAGATAACCAAGCCGCTAACTATTTCAAGGTAAGATATTCATGGAATTAATTTTTTCCTTATAAGCTTTCTTATTTGTGGACCAACAAAAATACCTACTTTTAATGTAGCGTCACCTAATTTAGAGAAAAGTGTTTTTAAATACAAGAATCCTTTACTATTTTTATCCAATGACCAAGTTTTATTTATAAGGATGGAAGAGTCACAATATATTTTAGACTAAGAGGTTTATATTTAACGTTAAATTTTGTATCTATCTGCAAATCTGATTAAAATTAGGCCAACAAAAATGGTAAAAAACACCTTTTATCCAATTACAATTTTTATTTACAAGATTAAATACATGTTAATATTAGGTGTTTATTTCTTATGTCGTCTTTCCTTTGCCTCTGTAAATATTGTTTCTCTCTATGAATTTACCCAAAGTAATAATCCATCATGTTGATACTCTATTTTCCCTAGAATCATTTAATCTTTTACGTCGTGATGAAGTCCTTTCCATAGCTCTTCACCCACATTACCTACATTTTCAGGAAAACATCCAAGATGGTTATTTAAAAAGCAGACTAAAACTAATCAGAAATCATCAGTTATTAGCTCATTATACTCTCTACTATATATTCAGAGTTAGAGGCTTTAGCTTTGCCCAAAAACTTAGTCCCCTTCTTTAATCCAAGAGTGCCTTCTCTTAACACATATCGTTGCCTCGAAGTGTCCAACATTCTTCTACAAGCTGATGTTAACCTTTTGTTCTGTTGTCAGAGACAAAACTGTTTAAAACCCTTTATGATTTAATGCCATAACAATATTTTTGATTTTTTTAACTATTTTGACTATTTTCCCTAGAATCATTTAATCTTTTACGTCGTGATGAAGTCCTTTCCATAGCTCTTCACCCACATCACCTACATTTTCAGGAAAAAATCCAAGACGGTTATTTGAAAAGCAGACTAAAACTAATCAGATATCATCAGTTATTTGCTCATTATACTCTCTACTATATATTCAGAGTTAGAGGCTTTAGCTTTGCCCAAAAACTTAGTCCCCTTCTTTAATCCAAGAGTGCCTTCTCTTAACACATATCGTTGCCTCGAAGTGTCCAAAATTTTTCTACAAGCTGATGTTAATCTTTTGTTCTGTTGTCAGAGACAAAACTGTTTAAAGCCCTTTATGATTTAATGCCATAACAATATTTTTGATTTTTTTAACTATTTTGACTATTTTCCTTAGAATCATTTAATCTTTTACGTCGTGATGAACTCCTTTCCATAGCTCTTCACCCACATCACCTACATTGTCAGGAAAAAATCCAAGATGGTTATTTAAAAAGCAGACTAAAACTAATCAGAAATCATCAGTTATTAGCTCATTATACTCTCTACTATATATTCAGAGTTAGAGGCTTTAGCTTTGCCCAAAAACTTAGTCCCCTTCTTTAATCCAAGAGTGCCTTCTCTTAACACATATCGTTGCCTCGAAGTGTCCAAAATTTTTCTACAAGCTGATGTTAATCTTTTGTTCTGTTGTCGGAGACAAAACTGTTTAAAGCCCTTTATGATTTAATGCCATAGCAATATTTTTGATTTTTTTAAAGATCTGTAACTATTAAATCAACAAAACAGTATATTAAAACATTCATACCCCCTTTTTAACGTAATGTATGCAAATTAAATCAGACGTTAAATGTCACAATTGACTATTTAAAACTGTTTCATGTAAAAGAAAGCCCTTTTAGGGTGTTGGACGTATTATTAATGCGTAGTGTAGCTACGTCAACGCCAGCTAAACTGCTATTTATCACCCCAAACTCTAATGACACGCTAAATACACGTAATAGCGTAAAATCCAGGGTAGTATTTCCGTTTATTAATCTGTTATATAATTAGCAATACATACAATCAATTAATGGTTGCTTAATTCTCATTA
Organism: Rhynchophorus ferrugineus; assembly: GCF_030347505.1. Classification (NCBI taxonomy): domain Eukaryota; kingdom Metazoa; phylum Arthropoda; class Insecta; order Coleoptera; family Curculionidae; genus Rhynchophorus; species Rhynchophorus ferrugineus. Next base: position 19,168,673 of record NW_027472584.1, on the reverse strand, counting down.
TATAAAAGGATAATATGCAAAATTATTTTGATCTTTATTCAAAGACTTGTGTAAGTAAGACACAAATGAGAAACAATATTCATTTAATTAATATAATCTTATATTTTATTGGAAACATTTAAAAAATCATTTGAAAGTAAAAGTAATACTATTTTTTAAGGATTCTTAATATTAAGATATCTTGATTTTTTGATTAACACTTTCAATATATTCTATTCATTTTTGCAAAAATTGTAATACCAACTTGACTTGACAAATTCCTTGCAAGGGTGATACACTGGTTTTAGCAACCCTCCAACTTTTCGATAATATTTTTGTAGTACGATTTGTCCTTTGCTTCAAAATAGGCCTCAGTTTCGGTGATTATCTCTTCATTCGACGAAAATTTCTTCCCAGCGACCATTCTTTTGAAATCTGAGAACAGGAAATAGTCACTGGGGGCCAGATCTGGGGAATACGATGGATGAGGAAGCAATTCGAAGCCCAATTCATGGACTTTTGACACGGCGGATTGTCTTGGGGAAGCAGAACTTTCTTTTTTTTTAATGCGGCCGTTTTTCGGCGATCAAACGGTCCAATAACGCTCTGTAATAGTCGCTGTTGATGGTCCTTCCTTTTTTAAGATAGTTAATGAAAATTATATCAACCGCATCCCAAAATACAGACGGCATAACCTTGCCAGCGGATCGTTGCGTTTTCCTACACTTTGGAGCGGGTTCATCGTGTGCAGTCCACTCGGATGACTGTCGAATGGACTTCGGGGTGAAATAATGAAGCTATGTTTCATCCGTTGTTACATATCGACGCAAAATCTCGGGTTTATTAGGCTTGATCATATTGAAACACTGCTCCGAATCATCGTTGATTTTGGTCAAAAGTGAACTCGCGCGGTACCTACTTTACACAAAGCTTTCTCATACCCAAATATTCGTTCAGTTGATATCTTTCGAGTGTCTGCTATTTCATTCAATTTCAATTTCAATTTACAGTCATTCAAAATCATTTTGTGGATTTTTTAAATGTTTTCGTCAGTAACAACTTCTTTTGGGCGTCCACTGCGTTCCCGTCTTCAGTGCTCATTTCACCACGTCTAAACTTAGCATACCAATCCTTGATGGTTGATTTTCCTAGGACAGTGTCCGGAGACTCGGCATCAAGCTAAGTGTTTACTTCAACTGTATTTTTTCCTTCAATGAGTAATATTTTATCAACACGCCAAATTCCTTTTTATCTATTTTTTTTCACAATAACATAAGTTGCTTCACTCAAAATGCTATAATTCACAAACTAATGATCCGACAGCTGCCAAATTTATACACGCATATTTTAAGGGTAAGGGCTAATTAAAAAACATATGGATTTAATTCTAATAGCGTATGTATGTGTCAAGCCGGAGACTCAAGTGACCTGTTAAGGTCTACTTGGACTTAAGGGGTTGCGTTAAAACATCAAACCAACTAGTACTCCAACAATACTCCAAGGGATTCATTCCGAGATATTTACCGTTGCTTGGTTATGTAAAGAATTGTCCTCAGTACACTTCTTTATGGTACACCTGCTTTAACTTCTATTATTATAGAATAGGCTTCCTCTCGGTTGACTCTAAACATTCCTATTCTAATCTAAAATCTAAATAGCTCACTGTATTGTTTCGGTAACCTTTTTTGTAACATATGAAGAAGACTTATCGAAGGCTTGCGCTACATCTAAAAATATAGCTGAACATACTTTTTAATAATTTTTGAGGCTCTCTACAATGGTTGACAAAGGATAAGCAAAAAGGATTTAACGAGACCCTAGCAATTTTTCGTGATGATTTTGTACAGTTTTACCAGCCCCCTAATATCTAGAGGTTTCCATCAAATACAGAAAATAATCTTAAAATTGCTAAATGTTATATTGTTTTTAGTCACGTCAACCCCTAGGATTTTTTAGTGACTAGACATACAGCTTAATCTGGCCTTCGAATCCGGTCCTCGCCATTAAGCGTACCGACTGTCGACTGACCAACTTGAAAATCATCCCACAAGACATCCGGCCTTACCTAGCCGGGTTACTGGCGTGACTAGGATCATTTTCCTTGTCGAATTTTACACACTTGCCGATTAGGACAATCACAAACATAAATTTACGACCATGCCCCAGCAGGATTCGAACCCGCAACTATAGCAACAATAGAAGGCCCGTCCTGTCGGCTTTACCACTACGCCATCAAGCCGGCTATAAAATAATCTTAGAACAACGGTTATTCAAGTTATGAATGAATATATTTCATGTTCATATTTTTATCAAGGCGTCATTATTATATCGTTTTTTATATAATTTTATATTGTTCTTTAACGTATTGTATTGTATTTTAATGCATAGATTGTATTTAGTAAATTATAAAAAAGTTATTGTTTGTATTGTAAAAGAAAACGGTGAACAGTATTGATGAGGCAACAATGCAAAATCATCAATTGACGTTACATGAAATATTCGTTATGTCATATACAAAATTAAGCCAAGGTTTCTTATTATACCAGTCCGCTATTTCTATACAATAATTAAAAATAATATCTTCTGTCTTATGATTCGTAATCAATATGGTAATTTAGAATGATATAAAGCGATATGTGCTAAACAACAATGGAATATTAATACCCAATACTTTCCTATTAAGAATCTAATTAAAATCCATTAAAGGAGTATAGATACTATCCACAGGTGTCTGATGTCTTGAATTGAGAATAATAAAGATAATAAAATCTTAAAATACGTCGTGACAATACCAAGGTGGCAATTTTTTAACCAGTCAATGTTAAATCCTGAAACGCACACTATCACTTTTGGAAAATCGTGACTTTGTTTACTCTAATAAATAACAAAGCGTCAATATAAATTTGTAATAATAGCAATCCCAATTATTATTGTCAGTCGGTGCCAATATAAACAATATTGATTTATTACCCAGTAATTTCGCGATTTTAATTTGGAATACACAATTTGCTTGTGATAAATTATTTCATATGATTCAGTAATATTCTACCTTATATTAAATATTATCTCTAATGAACTATTGTTATTAAATAAACTACAATAAAGATTAGGCGGGAATGGTTCGACAAATACTAACGTGACTATTTCGTTTTTAATGTTTTGGTCGAGTTGGTAGCACAGTGGTCAAGGCAATAGGACGGTTCTCTTAACGCTGGGGCATTTGTTGTTTGTTTGTGATGTTTGCGAGGTTGCCTATACGTAAGGATGAGACTGCGTAAGGCTGTGGAAAGCAGTAACTATTTCTGGGGAATCCCAACCGAATTCGGTAAAATTCGGTAGTTTCCGCCTGATTATGGGACGTTTCCATTTATGAGCAATCAAGAGGTTGAATCCAACGTACTATATAATAAAATCAGATAAAAATATGATTGTAGCCAATCCACCTGCTAAACACGAGCCAATTTAAGTAGTAGTAAGTTGTAAAGACTAGATTTATTGAATCATAAAAATGTATACAATACAACAACTGGCAACATTGCAATCTGGAAACCTTGTATGCAGGCGTGGATTCTCCAGAACTAGACTCTTGAGCTGTGTAATACCTGAGATAGACTTGAACTTGGTTGCTTGTCAGCAGACGTAATACAAAACCTACTTTACCTACTTTACTACTTTAAGGGTCTTCCAGTCTACAAATTTAAAAGAAACTATGTTTTTTTGTTTGTGTATTTTCATTGTTCAAAGCTTTACGACTCTTAAGTTTCCTCGGCTACCTGAGGTCAAGTTTCCCCAAGAAAACTTTCTTATACTTAATATAATTTAATTGGAAGTTTACTGAAACGTAATTTGTTGAAATTCTGTTATATTTACTGTTTAGTTCAAGTCAATTTCTGTCAATTTAGTTCTAAAATGCAAGTAACGGGAAGGTGTGTAATCTAAGCACAATGAAAATATAAAATGAGTATAAGAATTGTCCCGGAATCTCATATATTTGCTTTAAAATGGGAACAAAAATAGAATTGACCGCTCAAATATACGAGCTTCTGATTCAGATGAAGTTTAGAACTATTGAAGAATACTAGAGAATTCTTATTTTGTAACAGAAGAGGTCCCATTGATTTCCTAAAAGTTTGCCCGTATATTTCAGCAATTTATTTTTTTTACACTACTATTTTCCATTTCTACATCTCAAATTCAACTGTATAGGATAGAACATACAACATAAAAATAGTAATAAATTAATTCGTTTGTTAAGATTGTGCAAAGCATATCAAATATAAGATGAAATAAATCTCTCCTGGTCTCTTGGTCCAGTGGATATTTAACCGGGTTATTAAAGAGACTCTAAATAAAATTTAATCAAAATTTTATGCTAATTTTTATTTAAATCTTTTACTTCTTATATATAATCGAATTGGGAAGACTTCCAACGAAAAAATGAGTCTTCAAAACCACATATTAATTATTACGAACCCCTAGTGCCTTCGCCATTATGTCATTAACTCGAAAGGGTTGTTTTCTGTATTAAGACCATATATTCATTACTTGAACGAAGTTAATTATTTCAAACGATTTTGTTTGTTCTATTTATTACTTGTTCTAGATTTTTATTGATTAGTTTTACAATATACAGGGGATGGACAAGGAAATAAGAACACCATGCAATATAGTACATTTTGTTGCAGGTTGGCAACACAGCTTTCTGAATCATTTCCTCGAAGAATTGCACCTGTTTTATAAACAATTGGTGTCTCAACAACTTATTAATTATTATTATACAGTGTTTCTAATATTATATTAAGAGGAAGTTACTTGAAAGAAATTATTAGTTTGACAGTTTCATTTCATCTGCCCGTAGGCAATAAGTATTATTATATGATTTCAGTTATATAATATAACTATCCTGACATGTAAAAGATCACTTCAGTAAGTGATCTACCGTACAACTTATAATCTAAATATTATTCTAGATACTATTCTAACTTATTTTAACGTCTATGCTAACTTATTCTAAATACTATTCTACTTTATTCTAGAGATTATTAAATCTCACTCTATGTGTCTATTAATCAGTTCGTATGATAGTTTGTGTTTGAGACTACGTACTTCGTCATCGCGCGTATTTAACTGTTTGGCAAGTACACTGGGATATACTAATAGTCTTCTTTAATAGTCGGAGTACTTCGCACTAACACTCCGAAATGCAGTTGTTTTGGGTTATGAGAATATCGCGCTGAATCAATTTGTTGAACACGTAATATGGGGCATCGACGATGACTCTTTATTCTGGAACTTCTGGAGGATATCTATGTTAGACTGGCTAGTAGTACTCCGCAGTTCAATAATATAGGTCTTAGTGGGTCTAAGTATTGACTTATACAGCAAAACCTTGTTATCTAATGACACTTTAGATTTACGCCCTATCAGCCAGTACATTTGGTTTAGTTTAACCCCAAGCTGTTTGCGTTTTGTCACTATACGTTTTTTCCATGTCAAACGTCGACCGAAATCCATTCCCAGATATTTAACGTTGCCTGCCTGCGGAAGTTCATGATTATTCAATTTTACATGAGGGACATCTTCTTCTACAAAGGGTGAATGTCACATGGGTAGATTTTGTCTCATTTGCTTTGATACGTTTAAAAGCGTTTTGAACCGCAATTCGACTTATTTAAGATGAAGTTGGAAGTTTCTTGTGGCTGATATTGGATCCTAGTTTGTTGATAAAACCGCTGTATCGTCAGCATATGTTGCAACAGTAATGCTCCTTGAGGTCGGTAGGTTATCTGTGTATAATAGATATAACAATGGGCCAAGAACACTGCCCTGCGGAACACTCGAATATACTGGGTGTAGGTCAGTGTATTCGTCACCCTGTTTGACAATAAAATGTCTGTGTGAGGTACGATTTCAGCACTTGAAAGTGCGTAACGGGCAAAACTTTATACTTAATACTTAATTTCTTATTATTCAATACTTAAATCAGATTTTTTTTAGTTTCTTTAATACTCAATACCTTATTAATAAGTAAATATTGTATAGTGTTCATATTATTTTGTTAAGTGAAAGTAACTTAATTATTTGTTTGTAAGTTACTGGAAGTTAATTATTTTTTGAAACGGTTTTATATGTTCTGTATCGATGTAAATAAGATTATTTTATACTTCATTGATCTATTTTGTTTAGTTTAATTATATCTCAACCACTTAATACTCAATAAATATTGAGTAATGTTAATATTATTGTGTTAAATGTAAGTTACTTAAGTTACTAAATTATTTGTTGTCTTGGGTGGCTCCGTGATAAAGGCCACAGGATGGTCCACCTACTATTGCGATAGTCGTCCCGGGTTCGAATCCTGCTGGGGCATGATCGTAAATTTATGTTTGTGGTTGTTTAATATTTGTGATTGTCCTAGGTAAGAGTCTAAAACTAGACAAGGAAAATAATACTAGTCACGCCAGTAACCAGGCTGGGTAAAACCGGATGTCTTCTGGGATGACTTCTAAGTTGTTCATTTGTCAGTCGGTAGGTTTAACGCTGAGGACCGTGGTTCGGACCATGGTACGTTAAACAGTAGGTCCAGTCTTGATAAACCCTCGTTGATAAAAAGGGACTTATTATATTTAAATATATATTATTACTACTTATGTATTTTAAAAAATTACTCAATAAATTATGAATAAATAAGTATTGTCAAGCGTTAATATTACTTTGTTAAGCGTAAGTTACTCGAACTAAATTGTTTATTTGAAACAATTTTATTTGTTTTATGTGAGTATAAATGATATTCTTGAATACTTCTCTGATATTCTTTTGGTTAGTTTCATGAGTTTAGTTTTCAGTTTGTAAGTTACTTGAACTGAAATATTTGCTTGAAACAGAATTGTTTATTATTATTTTATTAGGCCTAAGTTACTTCTAATAAATTATTTGTTTAAAATAATTTTATTTATGAGATACATTTTCGATTAATTTCATTATATATGTAAAAGTAATGAATTAAGTAATTGTGTGATACTCTTCGAGTAAGAAATAATGTAGAAAATAAATCACACAAAGAAAACAATTAATAACGAGTGAAGGAAAAAAAGTGCGAAATTGTTTGTCATCATTTCAATTAATAAAATAACGTGTTCTATTTTCGGTCGGTCAGAAAAGTTCGAAGCTTAGACAAGCGAACGGATTTGTGATTTGTCTTTGATAGATGATGCAAGCCATTCATCAAGTCGATCCAGCACACACGGATGCCAGCCAGCGGATCCAGACCGGCCCTCTCATTCCGGAGTCCGGAACCAAGATACCCCACCCCTAACATCGGCTACTCTAATGGACTGGAAAACAGTTTCTGTGACTGTTTCCCTTTCGTCCTTGCTACATTGGGCATTAATACGGAATTAATCGATTCTCGCTCTTTTGATTACAATTTTATCGATAATTTAGCAATTATTTATATATCTTTTTATCTGAAACTACATTTAATTGTAATAAATTTGACATTTGTGGTATAAAGCTTGTTACGAAATTTTTAGTTGGTGAATTTTAACTCACATAATCATTAATTAAACCTTCGGAGTTTTAATTTCTATAATATTAGGATAATTCTTCGCACCTATTAAACCTGTTAATAAAACTAATTCGAAAGTAGGTTCAGCAAAAGTCTGTATCCTTAAATTAAAAGATATGTGACAAACAAAAATCATTTTTATAAGATGCACTTTCCATTATATAACTTAAACACTAAAGGTTGTATAAAAATTGATATATTAACATTCGATTTAGCGTAATTTTTTTAGTTTTCAATTTTGGTCATTTTGAACGTAAATGACAACTAAAAGTATAAAAATGGTAAAATATCGCAAAATTTTCACGATTGTATTCATGGAAATATTACTAATTTTTTTATCTCTTGGATAAAGGTATTTTGGGGCGAAATAATCAAGAATATATTTTAAATTGCTTTAGAACGCATAATTTTAAATACATGTCACATAAACAGAAATCTACCCGTTTTATCAACATTATTTTTTATTATATAATTTAAAAACTAAATGTTGTATAGCAATTATTATAACATCATTCGGTTCAGCGTAAAATTCTTTATAAATGCTACAATTTCATTAACCTGCTGAACAGGGATAATAACAATAAGTATAAAAATGGAAAAAATTGCATATTTTCACCACTATATATATGAAAAATATACCAAATTTATTTAACTCTCGGGTAAAGATAAATTTCTCAAAAATTATGGATTTGGAGGTGAGAAAAATGAAAATGCATATTAAATTGCTTTAGAGCTTGTAATTTTTGTTATATGTGACATAAACAGAAATCCATTTTTTTTAAAGACACTTTTTCCTGTATGACATAAAAGCCATAAGTAAGTGTTAATGATGAGTAATCAATAGCCGAGTTATGTGGTTCGAAGCACCTAATCTAAGAGGTTTATATGGTATTTTGATAGTTCATAAGCACTGCCTGTAGTAATACAATATAAATGTACACTGGGTGAAATTAAATTAATTCTTTCACAACGCACTGAAAACCTTTTATTCTAAGAACATTGTTGAAAGAATAATCCATATTCATATAATAGTTAATTTGATTAATAGAAATTTGTTTTAACTTTTATTTTTAATTATATTTAAAATAAGAGAAAAAGATACAAAGCGACGTATAGTATTGAATTAGAAATTATTGTTATCTGTACAAAAATAATCTGGTAGTGTAGCTGGTGAACATGAGCCATCTGTTATCACAGGACTGATATTTCGCAGGTAAATTCAGAACGGTATGTAATTCAGTAGGTGCCGATGACTGTACCGCTAGGTAGAGGCCTCATTGCAGCAAAAAAAAGACACCTGCAACAACATAGCATGTCTTACAGCTTGGTTGGTAAGAAAAAACCTATTTATACTGCTCGACAAGGAAAATTACCTGATTTTTGTACTTAAATAATTAAGTTGGTAGTAAAAATATGAAGTAATCTTGGTTTATATAATAAAATAATTATTATGTCAGATTACATGTCAGAAAAGTCTGGTAATCAAATATTTAATTATCATAATCAGTTACCAACTTCTAATCGTGTGTATTAGTTAAAAAATAATCAGTAATATATGATTGAAACCAATCATTGAGAAATAATAACATCTTATTCCAGATCATGAATTTGGTTTTAGGAAACAACATTCCACGATTGATAAGGTTCACAGAATCACCGATCACCGTCATAAAAAAGCTCACTAGAAGACAATAAAATTTGTTCTGTAATATTTTTATATGTTCTTCAAGCTTTGGATAATGTTTCACATGAGGGTTTAACGGCTGATGGTAAAATGTTTCTCCTTGACTAATATTAGAAAATTTCATATATTATTGAGTGATACTTACAGAGTTAAACACAAAAATGCCTATTCTAACTTAAAATTTAGAAACATCTATAGGCGAAATACAATGCTAGACAGAAAAACGGCACATTCAAATGAATCAAAATAAATCAGTGTATATTCATTTCACTAATAAAAGAATCAAGAACAAACCAGTATATATATATATATATATATATATATTTATATATATCAGGAAGTAGTCCGGTATGAAAATATAGCCATATATCTTGGCATGTCCCTTGGTGTTAAACTCAGATGGAAGCTACATGGTACGAAAAAATGTGACGAACGTGAGCCGAAGCATAGAAAATTTACTGGTTATTGGGTAGATATTCAGTACTGTCTGTATAAAAGAAGTTCTAACTTTGCCAATAATGCTTGAAACCAGTTTAGACTTGTGGTGTTCAAATCTGGTGTTCCATCAGCCAAAGCAATAGAAATATTACACAAAGATTCTAAAACAAGACACTCTAAGATACTGCTGATGCCTTATGGTATATTCCTAATGACAATCTGCATTGATGACCTGATAAAAAGGTAGAAGCTGTCGATAACGTTATCAAGGACTATGCCTAGAGACATGAGCAGAAGCTCCATCAGCATATCATTGTTGAAGTTCTCCATCTCCTAGTTAATGATGGATAATTAGTCAAAACATTAAAAGGAGTAAAACCATTACATCTAATTCAGTGAAGTTATAACTAAAACTCAGTGTACATTAAATACAGCGACAGATGTTAAGCCCAAAGTGTCTATCGTAGATTAAATGTTCTAAAACCGTAGAAACTTACAGAATAAAACCAAATTGCTTATTAGTGTTAATGGACTAGATTGCTATAATAAATAATTTTAAAAAATAGATTTGATGGAATTATCAATTATTTAACGATTATTCATTTTAAATAGTTTAATTTTAAGCTGGTTTATTTAAACTATTTTAAAATCACCTGTTTTGTTAAAAATTACAAATTGGTGGGTAATATTTTCCTCGTAGAAATCATGCAAATAACTGCATGCATACCGGAAATTAGACAATTTCCCCATTTGGACGGAAGCTTTAAGAAGATTGACACAATCTCATGCATGACTAAAATTTATAACGAATATCAAAAAATTCATTTACAATGTTGCAGTTGTATTTTTAAATATTTAACGCGTAACGGTTTGTTTATTATGTCAGTTATTTTAATAGTTAATATTACAAATTTACGTCCAATAAAAATTATTAGGCGCCGGCATGTATTCTGATAATTTTTTTAATTTAAAAAGGCATTTATTAAGAAAAATCGGAATAATATATGTTATATTAATTAAAATATTATACAAGTCTTCTATCTAATAGCGTGAGTATTGTATGTATTTTTTGCAACAATTCGTTGTCCAATTTGTCGAATTGACGCCAATAGACATCTGTAGCAGTAACATTTTCATTCGATTCTAGCAACTCATAATACACTACACCTTGATGATCCCACCATTTGCATAGCAACACTTTATAGCCATGAATATTCCGTTTCGGTGTCGATATGGATGACTCTTCTTCTCTCATTATATTCTGCACTTATCTTCACTTAAATTATCATAGTAGATCCACTTTAAATCGCCGATCAAAATAAGCCACACAAAACTGTTCTCTTTTTGCTTGGTATTCTTTTTGCATCTCCAAGTCACTCTTTGTCACCTTTTGATGAGAGAGTCATGAGAGATGTCAAAACCATCGAATTTAACAGTTAATTTACATTGTTTGACAGTTGTTTATATTGTTACTTCCAATTTTTTATTGAATGTTGCGTATTGAAATAATTACAAGCACCGTAGATAAGGACTTAATATAAAATAACTATGATTTATATATATATATATATATATATATATATATATATATATATATATATATATATATATATGAATGTTAACAGATGACGTTACTGGGTAGTAAACCCCATGGGGTATATTTGTAACAAAATTCAAGTTGAAGCTTTACTGACAGGCGTCACTTTTCAGTATGTTTAATTTTGTCGAAGTATGAATAAAACATTTTTTCAGCACGTTGAAAATGTTGGAATTTGTACCGAGTAAATCGTATTTGCGAGAAGTTTTCCTTTTTACTTCAATTTGTAGAAAAGGACGTCTGAAGGTCATCGAATGCTGGGTGTGAATAATTTGAAGACAAGGATTTGAAGGTATTACTCGATGGTAGTCCGTGTGAAATGCAAAAAGAATATACATAAGAACTCTTGTACGCTTGAATAATATGGGAAATGATCCAAAATTCTATATATGTTGTTCCCTATGAATTGATGCCAAGAGACTTACGTCTTTCATAATTGTAGTTCTAGGCAAGGCTTCACTTCTTATGAGGATACCAAGAAATGGATCGATTCGTGGATACCATCAAAAGATAGATTGTTCTTTCGGGATGGAAAACCTTGAAAGATGGAAACAAACAGCGGCTATAGATGGATAATACTTAACATATAATATATTGTAACAGTTTTTCACAATAAAGTTTTACTTTAAAAAATCTTTAAAAGTAACTTGTAGACCCAATATTTATCATTAAAAAATTCTTTTGAATTATTGTCGTAAATAGTAGAATATAACGCGATGATGCAATCTTAATCAAATTCAAAAAATACCTACCATAAGAAATACATAAAAATAACTACATAGTCGTATATGAATACATTATAAAATATATGATACTTCTATGTAAAAGATCACGGATATATAAACCACAACAAAAGTGATGGCCATAATTTTTTTTACAGAAATAACTTCACGTTACAGCATCTTTAAGATTGAGACTAGTTTCATCAATTTGAAAAAAAAGTCTGCATCTTTCATAATTGTAGTTCTGTGAAAATGTGATGGACTAAGTTCGTACTAAATTCGTGTTTCATAGATGTATAAGCTACTTCTGAGCTGCACTTAACTTCTTGCTGATGGACAATACTTAGAAGAACATACATTGTACCCATTTTTCACAATAAGGCTTCGCCTTAAGAAAATCTTTAAAACTAATTTATAGACCTAATATTTATTATTAAAAAAATCCTTTTGAATTGTTGTCATAAACAGTATAATATAACATGATAATATTCTCTTAATCAACTTCAAAATATGCTTAACATAAGAAGCACAGAAAAAATAACTACATAGTTATATATGAATACATTGTAATATATGTGACATTTTTGTGTAAACCATCACTGATATATAAACCACAACAACAGTGATGGTCATTTTTTTTTCAGGAATGACGTCACGTCACAGCATCGTTAAGATTGAAACTAGTTTCATCAATTTAGAAAAAAGCTAAGGCTACGCCTTTCATAATTGTAGTTCTGTGAAAATGCTATGGACTAAGTTCGTACCAAATTAGTGTTTCATAGAATTACAAGCTAGTTCTGCGCAGCACATAACTTCTTATGAGGATACCAAAAAATGGATCGATTGGTGGATGGTCTCAAAAGATCGATTGTTCTTTCGAGATAGAAATCGTTGAAAGATGGGAACAAGGAGCATCTATAGATGGACAATATTTAGAAGAATATACATTTTACCCATTTTTCATAATAAGGCTTCACCTTAAAAAAACCTTTACAACTAATTTATAGAACCAATATTTATTGTTAAGAGAATCCTTTTGAATGGTTGTCGTAAACAGTAGAATATAACGTGATGATATAATCTTAATCAAATTCAAAAAAATACTTACCATAAGACTCCCATAAAAAAACAACTACATAGTTGTATATGAATACATTATAATATATATGATATTTCTATGTAAACGATCACTGATATATAAACCACAACAAAAGCGATGGTCATTAATTTTTTTTACCGGAATGACTTCACGTCACAGCATCGTTAAGATTGAGACTAGTTTCATCAATTTAGAAAAAAAAGCTAAGGCTACGCCTTTCATAATTGTAGTTCTGTGAAAATGTCATGGACTAAGTTCGTACTAAGTTCGTGTTTCATAGAATTACAAGCTACTTCTGAATCGGAATACATCGTCACTCAACGGGCAACCTTGACAGAATTTATTAATTATTGCAATTATTCTTACAGGTTAAAGAATTCCCCGATAAGCTTTGCTCGATCACGAATTTATATCCTTTTATTCGAAAACATTGTAAAAATATAATAAGCACAGTATGACACTCGAGATTTATGATTTTGTAATTGCTTTTAACAACTTGATAGAACAATGTCCTAATTGTTTTATTTTAAATTATGATTTAATCTTGTTCTGTACATCTATCGTACATAGTGTATTGTTTATTATTGAATTGAAGTTTCTCTTTTTTTTACGGTATCAACAAACGTATGCAGATTCGAACGCAATATTATATATACCCTTGAATAGTTTCTTGAACACGGTATATTATTGTAGCGATCTTGAGGCATATCGAGTTTTACATCGTGGAATAATGCCAACAAAGTACCCAGAAATATAATCCCAGATGTTGTACACGGGCGGGGTGCCAGCAGCGCCAACTAAAACACGATAACGAATAGCTGGCAACCCCGATACGTTTATCTGGGATGTTATTAAAGGGTATTTCCGATGATTCAGTAACCGACCATCGTTTGGTTTAGACGTGCCACCATCGACTGCCCAAGCCTCGTCTCCAGGTAACACCGCTGCCATCCATCTTATAATATCTGAAGGAGTCATTGATTTCTTATTTAAGAAAAATATTCAAACCCACTCGATCACTTGATCGATTAACTATTTTTTGACTAGTTTTAGAGAGAATTTGGTAAATTTTTTTTTAATTTTTGAAATTTCTTAGGGCTGTGTAAGAATGAGTAAGATAAGCAAAGGCAAATAAGAAAGTAAAGTTTCTGTAGTGTGACTATTTACCTGATATGTATTAAAATTAAGAACATATCATCCGTTTTATTTTTAATTAACTTTAAACTAAACCAGATTGAAATGTAACAAATACATTAAGGGAAGTTTTGTGAAAAAATTCAAACTAACAAATAAATGACCTGTATTGTGTAATGGAGAAAAAATCTTTGGATGTTTATCAACAATTTTACAATCGAATACATTACTTATATGTTCTGAGCTTAAGCTATAAATGACGTCATTTCGCTTTTAAATTTCATGATTTTATATTTGCCGTTGAACAAAGAGAAGTTAGTGTCTTGAGCAAACATTACTCCTTGATGGGAGAAATACTATTCAAGAAAAGCAAATGTTCAATTAGTCTCTATTTCTCTGGAACTGAAATTCAAAAGTTCCATAGTCTATTTTACAACTATCGATATTTTTATATCGAAACATATCAGTAACAAAAATATCGATATGTCGTAAAACCCCGAGAAAATATCGATACTACTTTTTAACAATATCGATATTTCTTCACGCCAACTCCAACTGACCGCAAGATTATTTTAACGACACAGGACAGAGAAAAGTTTTAAAAAATTTCGACATTCAGCTCTATTTTTTAACAAAAAAAATGACTGCCTGGGGGAGGGGAGAGAAAACTTAAAACAAAAGTTCTATAGTCTATTTTACAATTATCGATATTTTTATATCGGAACATATCGGTAACAAAAATATCGATTTATCGAGAAATCCCGAAAAAATATCCATATTTCTTCACGTCAACTCTAACTGACTGCGCAAGATTATTTTAACGACACAGGGCAGAGAAATGGTAAAATAGTCCGACACTCTCTTTTAAAACCCCACGATTTAGTATCGAATTTTTTCTGCTCCAGCCCTATCGATACTCTGCTTCAAAACCCTTAAGTTCTAGTATCGAACTTTTTCTGCTCCAGCCCTATCGTTCACCAAACATTTTTTTGATGGCCTGGGGACGGCAGAAGAATATCAAAACAAAAGCTTCGATACACTCCTTCAAAACCTCTAGGTTATAATATCGATATTTTAATCTAAAATTCAAAATTTCGATTCCCTTGCCCTTTTTTTTGATACTTCTTTTTAACAATATCGGAATGTCTATATATTTTTATGTGGAAAAATATCTATATTTCGATATATCGATATTTTTCGGCATCCCTATAACACAGTAACTACACAAGCTGTAGAATTTTTTTTATATTAGATATAGTAGGAATAAGTAAAATACCCTCGTATAACGTGAAATTGTATCGATAATTAACCGTAATTTGAGTGAAAATTAGACGAGGATTCGTTAAAAGCGTGGGATGTGTGATATGCCGATGAAACCGAACGAATATATTGTTATCAGATAATATTAGAAAGTGTCTTACTGGTGCACGATGGAACAGTAATAAACAGTTCGAAAGTGTAGGTTTGTGAACTGGTGTGGGTTGTACAAGCTGTCAAAAAGTGCATTACATGCGTCACGCTATACCAGTGCAAGGAAGTAATTGGGACATGATGTTACTTGAAATTTATAGTCAGAAACTGTTTCTTTCTCTAAGCCCAAGTGTACCGGGCATCCATAGATCTATGCGCAGCAAGATTTGCACCATTCCACGGCATATAAATCTTTCTAACAGTTCTAATTTGCGTCCAATAAATCGTGGTATTATATTTTGAGTTATGGGGATATTTTCGAAAAGGTCACACTATAATTTTCATTTAACTGTTCACGGTCACCACGGATCGCGATAAATATCCAACTTCTAAGGCATTACCGTAATTTGCGACGATATTTTAAACCGAAACGGCTTTTTTACTTTTCGGAAGAAGTGTCTAAATGCGGCCACGCTAATTCCATTATGGCATGTTAGGTCAGGCCATTTTTATTCGATGATTCGAGCTGTTTTTTTATTCTGTTCCGATTGCATAACACAACAGAGGACTTTTAACGAGTCCATAGAGTAGAGGGGCGTCACTTTACGATCTTGTTCACATTACCGTAGGGTAGATTCAAAGAAAAAAATTAGATAAGAATTATTCTACATCATTCGTTTATTTATTTGACCACATGTTAGAATAGAAAAACTTGGCTTATGGAAAATTTTGTGAGGGAAACGTGTACATCTGGAGGCGTGAAATTTGCCACGGTTAAAGTTTACATGGAGAAAGAATTTTAGGCCAAAAATGTTTATGTAATATGCGCTACAGATAAGTATATTTCGATAAAATGAAATACGCTCAAATCAACCCAGAATAGCCGTCACATCAGTGACAAAATATATAAACAGATATTTTAGGGGCTATTAGCTCCAACACTTGTACGGTAGATCATTCGTCGTTTCTATTGTCTGTAAATCAACAACGAACGCGTAATTTTAAAATCTGACAGGGCTGTATCGTAAAATGCCAGCAGACAATTTTGAATCGGATATCAAATCTCTAAATTTTACATTTAAAATGTTATTAAGCCGGCTTCGTGGCGCAGTGGTAAAGGTGACAGTCTCGGATTCGAATTCTGCTGGGGCACAGTCCTAAATTTATCTATGTAATTATTTAATATTTGTGATTGTCCTAGGCAAGAGTGTAAAATCCGACAAGAAAAATGATTCCAGTCACGCCAGTAACCAGGCTGGGTAAAATCGGATGTCTTCTGGGATGATTTCTAAGTTGGTTACTCGCCAGTCGGTAGGTTTAATATCGAGGACCCTGGTTAGGAGCCCACGTTAAACAGTAGGTCCGGTCCAGATAAACCCCCAGTTGGTAAAAGGAGATTTTAAAATATAGAAAAAAAGAACCTTTATTTTACATTTAAAATGATATTTAATATTAAGCGATATTATTTAAGTTTCTGTGTTATTTTCGGTTATTATCGTATTCTTGGAATTATTACAGAGTTATGGCAAGTTTGGGTAAAAAAAAACGATTAGGAATAGCATGATAACATAAAGATATATTTTACAATTGTTGTAGATAGAACAAATTAATTTGCCTACTTTGTATCAGAAGCTATATACAGTAGTTAAAAAATAAACCCGACATATGCGAAAATCTCATCCCATCATAGATTAATAAAATTCGAGAAAAACAAGAATCGTCTGTCCTCTTTGTTAACAAGAAATTGTTAATCTCCGAATCAGTTTTTTGATTTAATCTGTTGTCTGGTACACAGAAAACAGCTAAGGATAAATGTATCTTGCTTAATAACTGATAGTAGTTGATATGGTTTTGGAAACATCATTGTACTAGAAGTAATTCTAAACGTTATTAAGATTGTTCTGTAAATTTTAGTGGTATTAGTTTGTGATTAATTTTCAGGTTTCAGGAGTTGAAATTAATGTTGTAAGGAGTATTTACAACCATAAAATTAATCATTTGTTGTTAAGTTGTTAGTTCTCACTAGGATATAAGACAAAGTAGAAAGCAATAGATAAACAAAGACCATAGAAGAGATATTAAATATGCTTTACTCGTATAATAAAAGAAAGTATATGGATCATTAGAATGAACCAGTGTTTGAAGGAAGCTGAGATTCCTTTACATTCATCTTATTCTTCTTATTGACTTTTTATTAATTTTCTTGAGTTGTTTTCTTCTCTGATGTTTTCTTCAACTTTTTTTGATAGTTTTAGTTTCTTGTTTTAATTTAAGTGCGCCATTCTCGGGAGCCAATTTCACTTTCTGTCCAATGTTTATTATTCCATGTTTATTAGTCCCATTATGTGGCTTTATAAGCCCTTCCTTATAGAACTGTATTAATATAAAAGCCGATTCTTGAGGGATATAACACATCACTTAATAACGCTCTGATTTGGAAACACAGATGGTGCCACTATAGGCGCTGGTTATTTCCAAAGCAGCGAGGAAAGAAGAATATTGTATGTTGATAAAATATTATTTGTTATCTGAGAAAAATTCTGTTGAAGCCGTTGTCTTGACGAGCGATGCGGAGTTTCTAAGTTTTTTTTGCAGCCATTTCGGTTAAGGAAATCCGAGGTCTATGAAAATTTGAGGATTTATAAAGAATTCTACGCTGAAACAAATGCTAGTAAAATAATTTTGATACATCATTTACTTTTTTAGTTATACATTGAAAACTGTACATTCAACAAATAAAAGGATTTCTTTTTGAGGATGTCATATTTTGAGAATTAGAGATTCTAAAGCAATTTCACATTGGTTTTCGTAACTTTTACCCCCAAATAGATGCATTCTGAAGGTTTAGTTCTGAAGTTACACAATGAAAAGTGTATTTTTTAAAAACGAGTAGATTAAAAATAAATCATCGTTAGAATTTGCGATTTTTCTCCATTTTCTGTCTGCCTTTATATGTTATTTTCGTTCAAATAATCATATATTAATGAAAACTACTTGATATATAGAAAATGTACGTTGAATAAAATGGCGGTATAATAAATTTTATAAATTGTAGTAACATAATTATAAATTATAATGTACATCAATATGTTTTTTAGGACCAGGAAAATCTAAAGATGGCAGATGACATTTGGTCGAAACGTTGTCAAAACATTGAAGGTTCTTCTGGAAAACCAATGCGGATGATGCTCCAGAAACATATACTGAGAGTTTTAATTTTATACAAGATGTAAATAACTTATTTATAGAAACATTTTAGATAATTTTATCTCATGTACAATCTCAAAATGTATAGTAACTAGCTAGCTAACTGAAAAATACTTTAAAAGAGAAGATTTAAAAAAATAAAGCCTTAAATTTATAAAAAAATATCTCATTTAAACGACAACATTAATTCTAAATAACACAAACAACATTTTATATGCTGAAAATTGTTATCTCTGTGTGTTGTTAAGTGTAACATGTTAAGTTTGTTTTCATACAAGTTGAAAATGCTTCTTGAAAAAAATACTCATATATTGATACCACATTTATATTCGATATAAACTCGGTATTTGATGTTCTATAATATGTTATAATAATTAAAAAAATTTTTCGATGACCGAGTTTAATACCAATTAATTTATAAAATCATATTTCATTCACAAGTAGCAAATATACAAGCATATAGCTAAACGTAATTAACATCCTTGTGTGCACAAGTTCGTCAAATATTGATTTTGTTGCAAAATATTAATAGTTTCAATCAGTTTAAATCAAGTTTATCTGCATTAATGTTTGAATGTTATGTACAATAATTATAAACATAACAACCTTCCTAGAGATGTCATTTAAAATATGAGGGTAATCTAGACCGTTGTTTTCTCTGAATGAAGATAATGAATTAAAAAAATGGTAACGGATAATAATTTTACAATTAATGTACGGAATAGCGTCATGCAGTCAACCATTGTAAATAGTTTTAATCTTGGCGACCGTTATTTGTAGTAGAAAACGGATGGGAGAACATTCAGCCTTTACGACTACTAAAGACTGAATACATCAAATGTTTCCTCGGATTTTAAGAGCGATTATGCAAATACGAAGGCAAAAAAAAATTACACAATTAAAAGCCGAGTTATAATTAAAGACAAGGAAAATGTGCATTTTTTAAATAACATTACTCGAAGGAATTGCGTGAAATGATTCCTGATTAGTAGAGTGCGAGGTTCCGCCAAGAATGTCGGATGTCCACTTGGCGTGTCCAAGAAATGGTCAATGGCTGAGTAGAGGATAAGAAAGCAGACTACCGACCGAAACCGAGACCTGTTAATATCCACGCTTCGGTGGGACTTTCAAAGTAGCTTCTAATACGGAAGCTTTTTTGACATTATTAACTTATTTTCTATAATTTACACTTATACAATATTCATATGTCGTTACCGTTCTCAGTGGAAAACATGTAAGAGCCGAATACCGACGGACGAGAAACTTCTCTGCATTTTTGCAATCATGCTTCTATTAGAGAAAAATGTTAATTGATAGAAAGCCATGAAGTATAATTGCTACTTACAACATTATATTGGTATATATATCACGACAAATGCATTTATATATTTCAGCTAATTATTTTCTATCCAAATGCAACTTTTTTACATATAACATTTTATCATTACGTTAACGAATCTACACTGCCTTACATTAAAATATAATACAAGAGCAAAATGTATTTTGAAATCATTTAGTCATTTAATATATATATATATATATATATATATATATACATATATATATATATATATATATATCACAGTTAATTTTTTATCTTTGCAACACTTTCTTGGTAGATTTTGGAGCCGAAGTACTGTGTTTACACTTGTTCTTCGCCTCTTAATAAAAAGCTATCAAAAAGTTCCTTTATAATAAATCGGACGGTTATTTAGAAATAACAATTTAAAGCGATAGGCGAGTGAAAACAAATGATGACATATCACAGAACATGCTAGAAAAACTAGGATAGCTAATCTTAAAATCAAATCGTATATCATGTTTTGGCTTATGTTACATGGAAAATCAAATTGAGCATAAGAATACAATACTACAAGAATATTCATCAAGCTAGACAGACAGATAGACTAATTTTTTTACCCCCAAGTACTGCGTTTACACTAGTCAATGCTCACAGCTAACAAGTCAAAGCTAACAATAAGTCCCTTTGGCGGCTTGGTGGCGCATTGGTAAGGGCGATGGGACGGTCCTCCTACTGTTGCGATAGCCGCGGGTTCGAATCCTGCTGGGGCATGGTCGTAAATTTATGTTTGTGGTTGTTTAGAATTTGTGAATGTTCTAAGCAAGAGTGTAAAATCCGACAAAGAAAATGATCCCAGGCACACCAGTAACCAGGCTGGGTAACACCGGATGTATTCTGGGATGATTTTTAAAGTTGGTCACTCGCCAGTCGGTAGTTTTAATGCTGAGGACCGTGGTTTCGAGCAAACGTTAAGCTTTAGGCCCAATCCATATAAACCCATAGTTGGTAAAAGGAGACTTTAAAATATATTTAAAAAAGTCGCTTTACAATTAATCATATTGTTATAAAAAAAACAATGTAGAGCGTAGGCGAGTGAAAAACCAAATTGGTTTCATCCATCATATAGATATAGACAATAGACTACCTGAATATGGAGAGTACCATGGATAAAAATGTATTCTTCTAAAAATTCAACTTATGTATAAAAAATTTGATTGTAATATTACTGAGAGTTCATAAAAAACGATTATGTGTATGAAAGCACAGATATAAATGCATCAATTATTTAAAAATATTTTATAGAATTATACAATCATTGTACAAACATTAGGAGCATTTCGTAATACGTCGAATACCGTTATATATTTTTTTATATTATAATGACTTTTCTATTCTCGAACCGTGTTCCATATATGGGGAGCAAATGACTAAAAATTACCGGTGCTTTTAAAATTGTTTCAATTACGTTACAAAATGTCAACGTAGCTATTTCAAAACCATAATCTCAATTTTCTCGACCTAATACGAGGACAATTAGTTTCTTCGTCTTTGTTTTTCTGTTCTGCCACTCTTCTGTAATTTATCTACAGAAAGGCGACAGGAACATGATAGTTGCACTAAGAGGGCCTTTTTTCACTAACGACGATGTCAATCGATTTATCTGATCAACAGATTAAGTTGACTGATTCCGGATTACCGCTTTTTTTTCTATTCCCCATATTGGCCAGCTAGTTAATGAATCACTACATTGTTCAACACAAAACATGAATCTCAATAAATCATTTCCATTATAACATTTTTTTATAATATGTTTTTAACGCCTTTTTTCTGGTTTTATATTATCAAATATATTTTATTATTCAATATAATCATCTGAATATAAATACTGCTATTTTAGTGATCTTCTAATTTATATATCACTAATTTTTGTTTATTCCTGTTCTTTGATGAAATACGAATACGAATGACGAATTTTTATGCCCAGATTGTTCAAAAGATGACAGTAACAATCAAGTTTTATTACTTTTACTCTGTAAAAGTAACCTACCATCATAATTCCTCGTGTATCTACACAACATCTTCTTTTGGTGGTTTCTTGGTGAATTTTGGAGGCGAAATACTGCGTTTAAACTGGTCCTTGGCCTCCTGACTAATTTTTATTCAAATTCCTGTAAATCTTATCGAAATTCTCTCTTTCCTCTCGCTAATCTCTACAATTTCTTTATGTATCTAGTAATAGTAGCAGTGGAAGTGAAAAATAATCAATATAAACGACATGACTTTTAAATAATATATGTGGTATTATATTTTTAATGATATTAGAAAACAGTGTATGAAAATTAATGTTTAGTTTAAAAACATATAATTGTATTTCCTTATTGATATCACAGTGATTCATTGTTTTCTGCTATGACAAAATGAATACATAAAAAGAGCAAATATACAGTCGAGAAATCGGATTTAATTGAAATTGGTTTAGAAAATCACAAAGATTTTATAGCGATAATAAAATGTTAATTGATAGGAATCGTGACTGTTATTTTAACTAAATACTTACATGGCTTTGTAACTAGGCCATAGAAACCATAATGCAAATCAGCGAGGAAAAAACTGAACTAAAACATTAAATTTTATTATTTTTGAAGGAACGTATATTTTACAGGACAATTAATAGAATCGGTGATAAATGCGTATTACTCCATGTGGCAGCTTCACAGCAAGATAGTCAGGTTCAATAAAATTAATAAAATATGCCTTATTACTATATATTACACACTTATACACGGTAGTATTTAAATAACTGTAAATGAAAAGTTTCAGTCTAATAAACCACAGCTTAAATGACTGGTAGCGTAGTCATTAAATAGATACAACTTATTTTTATTGGAATTTTATTATTTACCAGTCATAACGTTGATACATCTTTTAATTACACTGCTGCGATAGTTTAGTTGCATATATTTATATATTGAATGATATTTTTGATTACAAACTGTATATGAAAATTCAAATTTATACAGTTTGGTTTGTGTTTTTAAAAATTTTTACTAGTTAATATTCCATAGATGCATTGGCTTCTGGTACTTTTTTCTGATGCCAAGACGAAGAACTAAAAATTATGTTGATTCTTATGATGGATACATCAATGTCCCCTTTAGGTATAATTGATCTGTTTTTTCTCTATACTGGAATACTTTTTGGACAGGTACCTGGAGAGTTTATTTCATAACCAAAAGGCCTCTGCTTGTTGTCACAGAACTTTCAGATACTGATGTTAATCTGCTACTCTTTAGAATCCTGATTGTTGCATGTTCCATCCAAAATGTCGCAGTTCATTGTCGTATATATATATATATATATATATATATATATATATATATATATATATATATATATATATATAATATATATATATATATATATATATATATATATATATATATATAATATATATATATATATATATATATATATATATATATAATATATATATATATATATATATATATATATATATATATATATATATATATATCTCCAATGGTAACAAATGCAGCTAAGGTCATATTTTGCTTGTAGTATACCTACTTTAGCTTCCTTTATTGTGCAGTAAGCTTCATCTGGTTTGATTCTAAACGCCCTGGTTAAGATGTTTGCGGATAAGTTCTTCACGTTAAATCTTGTCGAAAATTTGGACTACATCTAACCAGACTTTTGATCTTCAAAGGCTTTTTCAATGATGCCTGTTCCTGTTTATGACGTTATATAACCTTTGTTTATAACATCAAACTGTTGTGCAACTATTGAGTTTTTCAATATATTCGACAATGAACTGCAACATCAAACTAGGAACAGTACTACCATCCTGACCAGAATATATTGACAACCAAATATAGTAGAATTCCATATAGTTGAAATTTTGTGTTTATTTAGGATACTATTAATATCATAAAACAATATTTATGTTTATTTCACAAACTCACACAATTAGTATTCCTGAAAATGTATGTTTATATTTCCCTTGAATATGAGCGTTTATGCTGCATTGATAGTGCGCTATAAAATGTATTAATTAGTACCAAAACGCTTGCGAATCTCAACCTTTCAGTTTTATAGCGTGTAACTGCTTTACGACATATTATTTAACTTTGTGACATCTAGTATTCTCGTGGAAAACGAGCGGCACTCTGATACACCTCGCAAATGACCTTTAGAGAATTTCACACCTCTATGTCAACGGTCCTTTAATATTTAAGTTATGCTTCATTTTCAGGCGGTCTTAACATAAGTCCTTAAGAGTATTATATAAATAGTTTTGTTTTTAGCTATAAGTTAGAGATACTATTTTTCGTAGTTATTTTTAATTATTTTTTTTAATGTAAATAAATTTTGACTAAATTTTTAGTTTCTTCGTAAGCCCAGATTCCTGACCAGATGATAAGATACCAGGTCTGATAAATATGATGGATTCCATTAAAATACTGATAGATTTTGCAATATGTAACCGATTTTTTTCATATTGTAAAATCGCATGTTAATTATTATTAGTTTTATAAGAACTATAAGATGCTTGTATCGAGCGAATCAGTTTCAAATTAGCATTCAATGTATCTGATCTGTAGTGATATTTTCAAATGAAAGGGATACAAAAAAGCATATTTAAATGATGATTACTCAGCTATAACCCCACTAGAATAGAAAATATGTGATACTATAAGATATTGTTCGGCTGCATACCTGGGTATATCCCAGGGTTTTGATAAAATTTGCCAAAAAGTGATGCAGGTTAAACAAAGAAGCTTGTTCTTCATTGGAATTTTTAGCTACTGAAGTCTTGCATTAGACAGATAGAAAAAAGCAAAATAATAAATACACTGAACTTTATCCAGCGTATGCAGGAGTTGCAAAAATCACTAATGGGTCTAGTATTGCATTTTTAAGCACTCTTATTTATCCTCTTTAATTTCCATTTGCAACAAATCAGGTCCAACCAAGTTTTCGTCCAACCTGTAATTATATTAGTAATGTATTTATGCTGGTTTCTGAATCCATGTATCAATATACTCTTTATAGTTGTATGTTCCTTTCTATAAGCGAATTTTGTTCTGTTTTCGGTTTTTGCCACTTTTATTTCTTCTATTATGGTTTCTCTTACTTCTAATTTGAGATTTTCTTCTATTTGTTTTATCACTGTCACAATTGTTAGGCTATATTTTATTATTAACCCTATTAGAATTTTATTATATATTCTTATTTTGTTTTTGTAATGCATAGAAAATGTTCAATAACCTTTCATCTATTTTTTATAATTTTTATTTCGATATTTAGTTATTTCTCCATGTTCGCCTTTCCTGTTGATAATTCTTATATGCCTTGAAATCATAGTAAATTATTATATATTAATTTCTAAAAAATATTCAGATATAAATACATAATAGGAGCATTTAATTAACTATTAACCAAATTATTTTGCATGCTTGACTAGACTGTTTCTATTGTAATTAATTTTGGCTTTACCCTCAGAGGTATTTAAACTGTTGTATGATGATATGGTGAATATATTATCCAAATATTAACGTAATTCAAAATGTGAGTGTGTTAATACACCTCAATGAATGATAACACTAAAGTGTGTAGAGTAAATTATTTGCTACCATTTGACCGGATTAGTTAACATATATAGACCTTAGAGTCCCAAAATTTATAATTTAGGGTAAATTGATATGGCTCGGAAAATGGAGGTAAAACGAAATGAAACAGTGGTGTTTACATTATGTGACAGTTATTTATTAAAATAATATAAAAATGTGGAAAATACAAAATATATAAAGCGGATGAGAGCGGTGTTACCTGGTGACGAGGCTTGGGCAGCCGATGGTGGCACGTCTAAACCAAACGATGGCCGGTTATTTAATGAATGGAAATAACCTTCAATAACATCCAGATAAACATCTCGGGGATGCCAGCTATTCGTTATCGGGTTCTAGTTGGCGCTGTTGGCACCCCGCCCGTGTTCAACATCTGGGATTATATTTCTGGCTATCTTGTAGACTGTTATTCCACTATGTACAATTCGACATGACTCAAGATCGCTACAATAACAAGGTATTTCACACGGAGGATCGCTTACTGAAGTAATCTTGTACATGTGATGTATATAATAAGTCGACAAATTGTTGAACCTTTAAGAAAACAAATAAACAAAAAAATCATAGGAATTTTAAACAGCGAGATTTTGCTGTGTCTAAGTTTGGTTGAAACGTGTTAACGGCAATCAATGATTTCCGAAGCTGAGACTAAAATATGTTGTTTAAACTTCATCAAAATACAAAAAGCAAAATTAAAACTATTCATAGCCGGCTTGGTAGCGCAGTGGTAAAGGCGATGGGACGGTACTCGTAATGTTGCGATAGCCGCGGGTTCGAATCCTGCTGGGGCATGGTCGTAAATTTATATTTATGATTGTTTAAAATTTGTGAATGTTCTAGGCAAGAGTGTAAAATCCGACAAAGAAAATGATGCCAGTCACGCCAGTAACCAGGCTGGGTAAGACCGGATGCCTTCTGGGATGATTTCTAAAGTTGGTCACTCGCCAGGCTTAATAGGCTCGGTAGGCTTAATGCTATATATATATATATATATATATATATATATATATATATATATATATATATAACTGTTCATATGTCTTATATTTTAGAACGAATATTGTTGTTTTTATAACTCGATTACTTAATTAAAAATAAAGAACGACGTAAATGAGCGAGAATCAAAGCCGGATTCCCTTTTAATAATTGCGTTTAAAGGATAAAAATATAATTGGGAAGTTCTTTCTGAGAGCCGAGCTATTTCAAAACCGAGACCGCTAATAACCTTATATTCTTCGATTGTGCAAGAACGGCTTTCTATTATTTCGAAATATTCGAAAAACAACTGTCCCTCATTGAAACGAATGAGATTCTTGTTAAGGAAAACACAAAATAAGACCTTGTTATTTCTACTAATAAAGAACAAATCGTTTCCGATTTTTGTGCTATTGCCTGTCGGCTAGATTGGCGAGTGCAGTATACCTGCATTATGCAATCTCAATCATTAATAATTTCAAAGACGTAATTGTAATCCGCGGACAATTAGACAAGATGGAGGAGGGAAAAATGTCGATTCGCTTAGAGTGAGGCTAAACACTTTACGCATGATTATTACTAAAGAAGTTAACTCGTCCTTATCTCCGTATATATCTCGGCCGGTTGTAGCTAGATAAAGGTGTAGCAAATTTCCAATGTGCACGCAGATTTCTGTGAATTGTTTTATGATTAAGCACTTTGTCAGTCGTGACTATCCGCCCGCTATTCGCTAGCCCAGCTAGGCCAAGCCAAATAACCCCAGGGCACCCTGAAATATATTTATATTCCAACATTTGTATGAACTGTTCATACAACTCGTCTTAAATTGTATTTACAAATTATAACTTCTTTGAGGGTTGGGGGGGGGGCATTAGATCGTCGTATTTCGTGCCATTTTATGAATGTTTTAGCCAATTGAGAATAAATTGATTTTATTTATATTTTGAGAACATACTGTACATGTATTTAAGAGTCACGCAATTAAGGCACTGTGAGTCTACATCTAGGTAGGTTATTTGTGTATATTCTGGAGGTCCCTATTTTCATTCAAATTTAAGCAAATATAGTGTCTCTTCTAAGTGAACTAAGATTAAAACAAAAACACAAATACGATTTTTTACCATTTTTTATTACATTTACATGCAACAACAAATAGTAAAACTGAAAACCTTTCTTAGTTTCTAGTTCAGTCATAAACTTTTTTATTATTATTTAATTATTACATTATTACTAGTCGTTTCCGACTAACCTACAATTTGTCTTTATGATAATTTAAATGTAGGTAAATAACAAGGAGGACCCATCGGCCCTATCTCAGTCTCTGGTGAAATAATGTTTATACATGTCACTGCTGTATTTTTTATTATATGCACCTCACTACACAATAACAAATGGTTTGATTCTTTTGAGACTGTGTCCTATTCCGGTGGTATCCAAAAGCTGCAATACTTCAATATTTTCATGAGAATGGAGTCTTTCCTCATGTCCCCTTGCAATTCTCTTGATTTCTTGACTGACTGTGGGTATCTGAAGGTCTCCACGTAGGTAATCAGTCCTATAGTATTTGAGTGCACCCACAATACCTCTCAGAGCTTTGTTCTGAAAAAATTGTATTTTATTTATGTTACTCTTTGCAGAACATCCCCATAATTGAACTCCGTATGTCCATATAGGTTTCAATATTTGCTTATATAATAGCAATTTATTATGTACTGATAATTGTGATTTTGTTCCAATTAGTCAGTATATTTTCCTATATTTCCAGCTCTGTTCTTTTCTTCTTTATAAGTTCCTTCCAGCGAAGTTTTACATTAAGGTTCATTCCGCGATATTTAGCGTTTTTGCTTTACGGAATGATAGTATTATTTAATGTTATTGGTGCTTGTATGGTCTGTTTATAGGTGAACTGCACATGCACAGATTTACTTTCATTAATTCTTATCTTCCAAGCATATGTCCAATTATTTATATTGTCACTTGCCTGTGGTAATTTTCGTGAGGCTTCTTCGCTATTGTCTTCGACAGCTATAATCGCAGTATCATCAGCAAATCTAGCCATCGTAATATTCTCCATTTGTGGTATATCACAAGTGTAGTGTAGGTAAAGCACACTTCCTTGTGGTACATCTGCTTTAGCTTCTTTTATTGTGGAGTAAGCTTCTTCTTATCGAACTATATATATATATATATATATATATATATATATATATATATATAAAGTTAATAATAATGAGTAAAATTTCATAACGATTGGTTAAACAGTCTAAGAACTAGAATGTACACAAATTCTAAAAACATATTTTCGAGAAAAACACGTTTGAAAGTTAGAATTTACGGCACTAATTAATTAATTTAAACAACTTACTAATAAATCAGCTATCCTAGCACAATATGGCAGTCCTTCATCAGCTTAATATGTGTCATTTTCGACTTACTACGGTTCTTTTCGAGTTTTTCGACCTTCTTTACTCTCCGGAGAGCTGCGTCGATTGTCAACTTTTTGGGCTTAATTGAAACTTCTGCTACCTATGGTAATATTAAGCTCATTCAGAATGGTTAAAATTAAACGATTAAACGATTTTTAAACAAGAATTCAAATGTTTTGGAGCCAATCGCCAAACTGTTGATATGAAGCATTCATCTAGGTTTTGAGCATGACCGTCTAAACGTCTCTTGAGAAAATAATCTCTCGTTAAATCTTCATTTTCTTCTTGTTTCTTTTTTTCTTGTTTTTTTTCCTTATTTTCTTCTTTTGTTATTTTCCTCTTTATTTCTTTTTTTTTCTTTTTTCTCTTCTTTTTTTCTTCTTCTTTTTCATTTTCACTACAGTTATTTGATTGCCGATTCGTATACCAATTTCTGTGAAATGATCTTCTACGATTTCTAGTACTACGGCTTGAACCACCATGTTCTTTTTCGGATACAAAAGCATTTGTATAAATGAAACTTACGCTATGAAAGTTAAGTTAGAATTGATTTTACAATATAAATGTCCTTCCTGGGTCACCAATTCTTCTACATCTTATCCAAAATCTCTATTGTTAAAAGTAACAAAGAATCCTTTGAATGCCGTCCCGTACTACGTCATGCGCTCTAGCCATTACACCGGAGGACGCTCAATAAAAGGCTTATAAAATATGAAATGGTTTGCAATTTTCATTGTATATTTTTCAATAGTTCTTATATCGATTTAAGAAACAAAAAGAATTATAAATTTTTGACCGGGTAAATTTGGGATTAATCTACAAAATCAGCAAATTACTACGGCAGATTTACTGTCAACTGCTGGAATCGTGTGTTTTCGAAAAAAAAAATTAGTCTCGCATTCTCAACACTTAAACCTATTTCGGCTGGAGTTCCACAGGGAAGTGTCTTGGGACCACCTCTATATCTGCTCTATACTGCTGATATCCCAACAACAAAAGAAACAGTACTTGAAACTTTTGCCGACGGCACAGTTATCATGTCAAAGATGTATGTCTGTCTAAGTCCATAGAAAAACTACAAGTAGCGGTAAACAAGATCTACAAATGTACCAGTGTCTGGGAAATACAGCTTAATAGCTCCAAATCTGTCCATGTTGGCGAAATGACAAAAAAACCAACAAAATTAGCTAAATACCTCGGAATACATCTCGATGTTAAGTTAAATTGGAAACAACAAGTTATATAGAAAGCAGACCAAATTAGACTCAAGGTTAAGCAACTGTATTTATTAGTCGGAAGACACTATCAACTTGACCTAAAATTAAAGAGCTTGGTTTATCAGTGAATCATAAAGCCAGTTTGGACCTCTGGGCTGCACTAATACATCAAACCAACTAATAATCCAACGCACTCAAAACAAAGTTTTGCGATTATTTTCCAATGCTTGTCGCAACGTCATCAACGCAGAGCTGCACGATGACCTATAAATCAAATGCATGTGCGAAGTGATTCAAGATTTCGCCTTAAAACATGCCATAAGATTGCTAAATCACAGTCATGTGGAAGCAATACAGTTACTGGACAACCCGCAGGAAACTACAAGATTGGAGCAAACCATACCACGCGAATTTGCTCAGTGTATAAGTGTATTCTTAATTTAAGCTTAAGTAGTTTATTTTTATTTTAATTTGGGAAATATATATTGATGTATCAATCCCGTACTCGCGTTGCTTGTGTATTATGCATGTACAACAGAACAGTAGTAATAAATTAATTTGTAAATTAAGATTGTACAAATATTGCAGGAAAAAATATTGCAACGAAAATTACTAAAATAAAATAAATCTTCGATAAAGTATTTAACACATTTAATGTACATTGTATATGAACTAACGAACTTTTTTTTCAAGTTATTTAACAATAACATCGAACGCGGTGTAACCTTAATGGAGTAACGTGAAGGTGTGGCATTGGGAAATTGTGATTTTGATCGCAGAATTGCGTGACAAAAGTTCTCATCTTGAAGGCCCGCAGGACAACGTTGCAGTGTTTCGATGAAACACGTTATGTCACGTGGTGCTATACCGGAAAGGGGCTTTTCCTTATATTGGATCTAATTTTCTTCGAATCTAACGTGTCGTTAGTTACCTGCCTAGTGGCTATAAAAGTAATTTCAATCAAAATATTTTATACTATCAGTTGGAAATTGAACTTTACCAACTTTCTTTGACGTCATTTATTTATTTTTTTGTTTTTGTATATTTTACAAGTTAATATAATGCAAAATAGTAAATTACAACATTAATTGATTTTTATTGATTAACAATCCATTACAAAATTATAAATTTTATATATAACGGGTCAATTGAAAAGTCCCCGGTCTACCATTGTAAAACACATTTTTTCGCAAAATTAATTTTCTTTATTTCTGTTTTCATAGCAGATTCTGTATCAGAAACTACTATGAAACACTTTTAGGATATCTTGGTGGTGCCACTCCTCTATATCCCAATAATAATAGGTCAATTGAAAAGTCCCCGCCCTACCATAGTAAAACATATTTTTTTTGGCAATATCAGTTTTTTTTATTCAACATAAGCCCTTTCTTAAGGGTGATAAACTGATTATAGCGATCCTCCAACCTTTCGATACCATTGTTGTAATACGATTTGTGCTTTGCTTCAAAATAGGCCTCAATTTCGTCGATCATCTCTTCATTCGACGAACATTTCTTCCCAGCGAGTATACTTTTGAGATCTGAGAATAGAAAATAGTTGCTGGGGGCCAGATCTGGAGAATACGGTGGATGAGAAAGCAATTCAAAGCCCAATTCATGGATTTTTGCCATCGTTTTCACTGACTTGTGACACGGTGCATTGTCTTGGAGAAACAACACTTTCTTTTTTTTTCAAATGCGGCCGTTTTTGTCGATTTCGTCTTTCAAACGGTCCAATAACGCTATGTAAGAGTAGCTGTTGATGGTCCTTCCCTTTTTAAGGTAGTCAATGAAAATTATGCGAATTCCAAAATACAGACCATAACCTTACCAGCCGACTGTTACGTTTTCCCACGCTTTCGAGCGGATTCATCGTGTGCAGCCCACTCAGATGACTGTCCATTGGACTTCGGAGTGAAATGATGGAGCCATGTTTCCTATCGACATATCGATGCAAAAACTCGGGTTTATTATGCTTGATGATCTTCAAACATTGTTCCGAATCTTCAACTCGTCGTTGTTTTTGGTAAAAAGTGAGTTCGCGCGGCACCTACTTTGCACAGAGCTTTCTCATACCCAAATTTTCGTGAATAATACGATGTACACATTCAGTTGATATCCTTAGAGTGTCTGCTATTTCCTGCAATTTCAATTTATGGTCATTAAAAATTATTTTGTGGATTTTTTAAATGTTTTCGTCGGTTACAACCTCTTTTGGTCATACACTGCATTCAGCGCCTTCGGTGCTCATTTCACCAGGTCTAAACCTAGCATACCAATCCTTTATAGTTGATTTCCCTGGCAGTGTCCGGTAGCTCTCCTTCAAGCCAAGTTTTTTGTTTCAACTGTTTTTTTCCCTTCAAAAAGCAATATTTTATCAACACGCGAAATTCCTTCTTATCCATTTCTTTCACACTAACAAAAGTTGCTTGACTCAAAATGCTATAATTCACAAACTAATGATCCGACAGCTGTCAAATTTATTCACACATTTCTCAGGGCTAACTAAAAATATATGGATTTAATAATAGTAGCTCAATATAATATTTTCTTAATGTTTGGGAAGGATTTCTTTTCTTACATATGCAAGCTTTTTATATTTAAAAATAAATGCTGTACTTGTTTGCAAACAACACTTTTTATTTTATTCCAAATAAAAATTAAACTACTTTATCTAAATTTAAAAGTAAATCTTTATACACTATACAAGTTCATGTAATTTGGTTTGCTCCAATCTTCTGATTTCCTGCGTGTTGTCCAATAGCTCTATTGCTTCCACGTTGCTGAGATTTAGTAACTTCATTTCAGGTTTTAAGGGGATCCGGGATAATTTCGTAAATACATTTTATTTCGAAGTCATCGTGCAGTTCTTCGTTGATTACGCAGCGATAAGCCTCTTTAGCAGTTTGTGGTTTAATATTTTAGTGCAGCCCCATATTTGAACCCCATAAATTAAAACAGGTTTTTAACAATTATGAGTTTTTATTTTGTATGAAATCTAAATAGGTTATGCTTATATATAGGATGTGTGTACAAGAAGGAATATTTTTAAACCAATTTACTTATGTGTTACAGATTTATGGATAGTAAAACCGCATCAGCAGTGTAGCATCAGTTTTAATCCATTTAAAACTAAAAATTAAGCTACAGTTTTTATTTATAATAACAATAAACTACTAAAATACAAATATTATTTACATTATCTGAGTTTTCAGTCGAGATAGCTATGAAAGAAGTGAATAACAGGGTTCATGAGATAACCAAATATTTTGAATATGTCTTTCATATTATCTATGATAACTTTATAGTTAATTCTTTATTTCTTTATATACCAAATATATGGGTAGAATATTATTTTTGTTGTTTACTATAAAATAAGTTTACTACTGCTAGTTTTATGCAAAATATTCTAATTACACAGCATATAACCACAAACTGTGTAAATCATTTTGTTCAAAAAATTATATCAGTATTTTCGTAAGTGTCGTAATATATACTGAATGAGCAATAAAGCATAAAAAAATTCCTTTATATAATAATCCAAGTTTTGAATATTAACAGGTGAGAAATTAATGGGCTGTAGTAGTGTACAAGTGCATTTCTCTGGAATATATATTTAATATATATCTTTCTGCATGTATGGGCTATGGTGGATATATTTTTGGTACTATAGTACCCCTAAAGTTTTTATCATATTTAAGGAAAATATTTCACAATCTTTATTTTACGAATTTTTTAATTTAATTTTAATTTTATTAATTTCTTAAATTACACACCAGTTTAATTATGGGATTTTCCGCGGAAATTAATATAAATGCACTGCAAGTTCTCCATAATAAAGCCCTGAGAAGTATTGTAGGTGCTCCCAGACACTACAGGACTGATTACTTACACCGAGACCTTCAGATACCGACTATCACTCAAGATAATTGCAAGAAAATCAAGATAATTACAAAGAGAGATGAGTACAGACTTCATTCTCATGTCAATATCGAAGTAATATGACTCTTGAATAACACTAAACAGGACACAAACTCAGAAGAATCAAATTATTTGATCTTGTTTAGTAGTAGTATAATGTAGTGATGTGTATTTAGTAGAAACACTGCAGTGTTAATACATAAACATTATTATACCACAGACTAAGATAGGGCCGATGAGTCCTCCTAGATATAATCCTAGATAAATGTTGTTGTAAAGACAAACTTTAGGTTAGTCGGCAACAACTTGTAACAATGTAATAAATACATTTAAAAAAATTATTGAAAATTATAATGAATAAAGCTGAACTAATCAGTGATTATATCAAAATAGTGAAATATTCTTGACAAAATAATACAGAAATATAAGTTTATATAATTAATCTTTTACAATTTCTATTATATCACAACGGTTAAAATGTTATTACAATTTAGTATTAATAATTGACACTAGGTGGTGCTTTAGTTCCTGTTTTATTATTCGATAAAATTGTAGATTTTTGCATGTGAATAAAAGGAATTCGAATGTTAATTCTTACTCCAGTAAATGTTAGATAGCCTGTTCACAAACTAAAACTAAGAGAATAGGCTTATTTATAGGTTAAACATTCAGAAGTGTAGTTTGAAGAGATCTCTTTGAAGAATCGTATAGATGGTCCATTCTATCTCCACAAATATCTTAAAAGATTTTTATATTACAAATGTTGCAGCCTAATTAAACCCGTATTTTTAGATTTATTTGGGTTTTAGTATCAATTAAATAAAATTAATTAGTATTAACCACAGGATTATTTAAATGTCATAGTGCTACGAATATAATTTTTGAATTTGACATAGTACTTAAAATGGAATAGAACCTGTCACTAATGGATTAAAGTTTTACTTAGTTCTTTACTAGTTTATGTAGTAATATTTTATAATTTGAACTGTTGTTATGGGAGTGCAATTATATAACTATAATATTATGTAAAAATCTGCTTTAATTATTAATATTTTACATTGTCTACTATTGTTTGCTATTATAACACAACGGTTAAAATGTTATTACAATTTAGTATTAATAATTGACACTAGGTGGTGCTTTAGTTCCTGTTTTATTATTCGATAAAATTGTAAATTTTTGCATATGAATAAAATGAATTCGAATGTTAATTCTTACTTCAGTAAATGTTAGATAGCCTATTCACAAACTAAAACTAAGAGAATAGGCTTATTTATAGGTTAAACATTCACAAGTGTAGTTTGAAGATATCTCTTGCAGAATCGTATAGATGGTCTATTCTATCTCCACAAATATCTTAAAAGATTTTTATATTAGAAATGTTGCAGCCTAATTAAACCCGTATTTTTAGATTTATTTGGGTTTTAGTATCAATTAAATAAAATTAATTAGTATTAACCACAGGATTATTTAAATGTCATAGTGCTACGAATATAATATTTCAATTTTACCTAGTACTTAAAATGGAATAGTACCTGTCACTAATGGATTAAAGTTTCACTTAGTTCTTTACTAGTTTATGTAGTAATATTTTATATTTTGAACTGTGGTTATGGGAGTTCAATTATATAACTATAAAATTATGTAAAAATCTGCTTTAATTATTAATATTTTACATTGTCTACTATTGTTTGCTATTATAACACAACGGTTAAAATGTTATTACAATTTAGTATTAATAATTGACACTAGGTGGTGCTTTAGTTCCTGTTTTATTATTCGATAAAATTGTAAATTTTTGCATATGAATAAAAGGAATTCGAATGTTAATTCTTACTCCAGTAAATGTTAGATAGCCTATTCACAAACTAAAACTAAGAGAATAGACTTATTTATAGGTTAAACATTCACAAGTGTAGTTTGAAGAGATCTCTTGAAGAATCGTATAGATGACCTATTCTATCTCCACAAATATCTTAAAAGATTTTTATATTAGAAATGTTGCAGCCTAATTAAACCCGTATTTTTAGATTTATTTGGGTTTTAGTATCAATTAAATAAAATTAATTAGTATTAACCACAGGATTATTTAAATGTCATAGTGCTACGAATATAATTTTTGAATTTGACATAGTACTTAAAATGGAATAGAACCTGTCACTAATGGATTAAAGTTTCACTCAGTTCTTTACTAGTTTATGTAGTAATATTTTATAATTTGAACTGTTGTTATGGAAGTGCAATTATATAACTATAATATTATGTAAAAATCTGCTTTAATTATTAATATTTTACATTGTCTACTATTATTTGCTATTATAACACAACGGTTAAAATGTTATTACAATTTAGTATTAATAATTGACACTAGGTGGTGCTTTAGTTCCTGTTTTATTATTCGATAAAATTGTAAATTTTTGCATGTGAATAAAAGGAATTCGATTGTTAATTCTTACTCCAGTAAATGTTAGATAGCCTATTCACAAACTAAAACTAAGAGAATAGGCTTATTTATAGGTTAAACATTCACAAGTGTAGTTTGAAGAGATCTCTTGAAGAATCGTATAGATGGTCCATTCTATCTCCACAAATATCTTAAAAGATTTTTATATTAGAAATGTTGCAGCCTAATTAAACCAGTATTTTTAGATTTATTTGGGTTTTAGTATCAATTAAATAAAATTAATTAGTATTAACTACAGGATTATTTAAATGTCATAGTGCTACGAATATAATTTTTGAATTTGACATAGTACTTAAAATGGAATAGAACCTGTCACTAATGGATTAAAGTTTTACTTAGTTCTTTACTAGTTTATGTAGTAATATTTTATAATTTGAACTGTTGTTATGGGAGTGCAATTATATAACTATAATATTATGTAAAAATCTGCTTGAATTATTAATATTTTACATTGTCTACTATTATTTGCTATTATAACACAACGGTTAAAATATTATTATAATTTAGTACTAATAATTAACGCTAGGTGGAGCTTTAGTCCCTGTTTTATTGTTCGATTAAATCGTAGATGTTTACATGTGAGTGAAGGGAATTAGAATGTTGTGTGTTGGGATGCGCGTTTATCAAAGAATTACATAATGACAATTATCGTTGGAAACAAACAAAAAATGTGATAAAACACGAATAGGACGACAGAGCGCGCAGAGACAAGTGAAAGCAAGCACGCCTTCTGTGACATTGCGACAACCGGCGATTCTCAGTGGTAGTCAAGCTAGCGCGTCTGAAGGACGTTAAGCGGCATTGGATGTCACTGACGCTTGTCGCGAGAAGCGCGCAATAGGCCTGACACTTGTTGGATGCTCGTCAGCTTACACGATACGGATTTGTGCGTAAATAGAACATTATCCGATTTACTGTAGTGCCATCATAGATTGTCGCATATATTGTCCTATATATACGTAAGTTTCAGTTATTCAAACTAACTTAAAACGCTTTTTAATACGATTTTAACCATCGAAAATACAGTACCGACGGTTTCCGCCAGATGGAGCTGCACTATTATTTATCTAAATTAATAGAATTCTACTAATATTGACGCTATATTTATACAAATCGTTACAAAACAAATATAGGACATATTTTTTTATTATTTAATTTTAATTTACAAATTAATTTATTACTGCTGTTCTGTTGTACTTGCATTAATACCCAAGCAAGGCTAGTACCGGATTAATATATCAGTATGTAGTTCCCAAATCTTTTGGTTTTGGGTGCGTGGGATTACTTGTTGGTCTGATATTTTACAGCAACCCCATATTTGAGCAAAAATTGGCTTTATGATTGACTGATGAACCAATCTATTTGCTTTTAGGTCAACTTGAGAGTATCTTCCGACTAACTAGTATAGTTGCTTGACTTGATAGTTGAGTCTAATCTACTCTGTTTTTTGTTTAACATGATGTTTCTATTTTATCCTTCCATCGAGATGTATAGTGAGATGTTTAGCCGATTCTGGCTTGATCAATCGGACATCCTTGTGACATAATTAGGTTTTTGTTATTTCGCCTCAATACAAAATTAAGATGGACAGATTTGGAGCTATTAAGTTATATTTTACAGTTTCTAGTCGATTTTTAGGTCTTGCTGACTGTTAGTTTTACCTTTTCTATAGATATAGGTCCAGATATATATTTTGCCATGATAACTGTGTCGTCGTCATATGTTCCATGTAATGTTTCTTTTGTTGGGATATCAGGAGTATAGAGCAGATATAGGAGTGGTCCCAAGACACTACTCTGTGAAACTCCTTTCAGAAGAGGTGTAAGTGTTGAGAATGCCAGTTCATCCTAATTACTAAATTTTCTTTCGCAAAGATAATAGTCTTAATAGTTCTCAAATAATCTTGATATCGTAGGTAGCAGTGAAATATAAGTAAGATGCAACTTGTTCTGCCCGTTTGTTAAGTTTCTTAAGCATAATTACTTCGAGCAACCTTAAGATGTTCCGGAACATGCTTCAGTTTCAAATAGCCATTGAGGATATATATCAACATAGTGAATGCTTCTCGTGGCAACTCTTTTAATAACCCAGGTGAAATATCATCAATACTAGGATCCTTATTAGTATTGAGATTGTTGTCAATTTCTGTTGATAAACAGGATTTGTATATATTGTAGATTCTATATCATTCGGTTTGAATACGTTAGCTAAATGTTCTGCAAATAATTCAGCTGTTTCATCATTGTGTCGAGTCCAATCATTTGGATCATTTTGAATAGGCGGTACTCCAATGATTCGTCTTTTAAATCTCCTTGTTGCTTTCCATAGCGAGTAATCTTTATCTCCTTCCGGACTGTGTAATTTCTTTTTTTTTTTACTTGTCTGATTACTAATTATATTAAATATTGTTGTTTTCTACAGCCTTTCCATTTCTGTGCCATACATTTTCAACTTCTCGTCTTTGTTTTATCAATTCTTTATTTCCAAGGGGGTAACTTACCTCATATTCTAATTTATCTCTTGATGTCGTGTCAGCTTCTTTTGTAGAAGACCGAATTTGTTCTTTTGAATCTTACGTTTAAACTGATTTGTTTCTGCATTATAAGTCTAAATGTGTTCCCATTAGTAAATTTGCTAGTAAGATTGGGCTTGTTGTTATTATTCTTCGGAATTATCGCGACTAGTTTGAACATTATTGGAATGTGATCAACAAGCTCTAAATTTGTAGTTGATTTGGTGAAATGCCTGGATAAAATTAATAATAATATCTAAATATACTAATTAATAAATAAATGAGTATATATATAAATTAGACATAAATATCACATATTTTTTATGAATTAGATTTAGTGTATTATTATTAGCTTTATAATCTTACTAACTTAGTTTTATATAATCAAATGGTGATTATACTATTCATTGTAACATATTTTCTATATATGGTAAAGTTTTAAATGTTTTAAACTTGACCTGGTAAATTTAAATGTAACTGAGTATCGACAATCGCCAACAGATGGAGCCTTTTTTACTATTTTTTTGTTTGTTATTTATTATTAGTACTCTGAACCGTGTATAATACCAGTTTTATATATAGAAAAAAAGCTTTCTTCATATTTCGATTACTGTTACAGTATATTGCATTGATTGGTATTGATTTTTTTTCTATATACGTTACGTAAGTTGTTTTGACTGACTATCGTTCATCACACTTTTTCTGTACTTTAATAATCATTAAATAAATCTAATTCAATACCAGAGATATTCTGTATTCGATTCTGACCTTGTTAGTTGACCTAATATCAGCCGTAGCCACCAGGTGTAGCTTCACAATATTTTTTTGTTGGCTTAGTGTTAATATCATGAACTATATATATGTACTAATTCATTAACCAAAATGTTTGTAATATTTATTTTTATTAAATAATTTCACAGTAACTGGTTGCTGTATATGTAGTCATGTAAACTTGATCTGTTGAATTTGAATACAACATAATATCCTTGGTTACCACTTAGGGAGTTAGCTGAAATTATATTAGGACCTTGAATATATCCTCGCTGTTACTTTGTAAAAATTAATGCTTCATTAATTAGAAGAACTAGGATAAAAATATACCAATTGATGTAATAAACATCATCACTATTTCTTTATAT
Source organism: Rhynchophorus ferrugineus (assembly GCF_030347505.1). Lineage (NCBI taxonomy): Eukaryota > Metazoa > Arthropoda > Insecta > Coleoptera > Curculionidae > Rhynchophorus > Rhynchophorus ferrugineus. The sequence continues at coordinate 19,128,232 of NW_027472584.1, read as the reverse complement.
GGATCTGATAGTTTATTGAGGTTATTCAAAACTCAATTCATTTTAGGGTATTAATTGGAATAGCTGATAATTCGAAGGAACAATGTCTGGGGAAAACGGCCTATTTGTGTTATAAGAAAAACTGTAAGAGGTTCGAGTTTCTATCTTAGAGTTTACGTAAACAAAAATAACAACTGTAGATTTGCGACTAGTTCAAGTACTAACAAAGAGGTCACCGCACCTTGAAAGAGTGCTCATTTGGTGTATAGTTTGGGATGATGACATATATATTTTATGCTTTGTTTTTAGTGATATTACGTATCATAAGATTATTTAGGTGTATTTTGAAGGTCTTTAAGAATATAGATGGTCCATTCTAGGTAGACAAATATCTTACACGGCTTAATTAAACCAATGTTTTTAGATTTATTTTCGATTTAGTGTCAATTAAGTATTATTAATTATTATTAACTGCAAGATTATTTAAATGTCATAGTGCTTCGAATATAAATTTTCAACTTGATCTAGTTAAATGGAATAGTACCTGTCACTAATGGATTAAAGTTTTATTAACTTCTTTACTAGTATATATATATATATATATATATATATATATATATATATATATATATATATATATATATTTATGGAAGTACAATTATACTATAATATTATAAAATAAAATAATAAATTAATAATACATACAGTAACATTATTTTTCTGTTGATTTCATTGTTTTGATATTTAAGCCGATTGAACCTCAAGTTAGAATTAACAAATTATCTGCAATCTTTAGTGTAAACAATAAATTTAAGAAAACGAATGATTATTGAAGTAAAATTATATAGTTCACATATATTTATAGTTTTGATATAAATGATAAAAATGTATATCAGTAACGAAGTTTAATTTAAATCAATTATTATCAAAAACTAATTAGGCTATTTTATTTATATTTATTTAACTAATATCATCATAGCAAAAATAAAATGAATATTGAATTATAATTTACAAAACATACGCCAATTCCGATTAGCAACAAATTAAAATTGTATTGTATGAATTTTTATTTATATTTAATTAAAATTATAACAAATATATCTATAGCAAGTTACAATATTAATAATTAACAGTTATATATATTTGTTTATCGTTTATTAATAGGGAAATAATTAAAAAAACAAAAATTGTTGGAATACATTAAAATTTCGTGATAATTATGTAATAAATTCTATTGAAAATAACGTATTTATATTAATTTATATTGCGTCGTAACTAGATGTTTATAGTTCGTTAATAATATTTCATAATGAATCGGTGGCTTTGATATTAGCAAAACAAAACAAATTCGGAAACGATATCGAACATTATCCCAGTAATTTACGTGTAACAGAGGAAGAAAAACGGATTTATTTATTGTTCTTATCAATCTATGATACCGCTACAACTTTAGGGTCGTTTCTCATAACAGGAGAAACTAGGCCAGCTAGGGGATGATTCCCTAGTAAATAGTTGAAAGGGGGCCATACTGACCTATATTCACGGTGTATGTTTGGGGTGTATCAAATTCAAAACACCCTATTTATAGTTTTGGCCCAACATTTTTATCTATCGATATGAATCGACAAAATTTCGGATATAAAAACAATGAGAATACCGTCTCGATTAAAACATGAGATTATATATGTTAAAGCGAATTGACGGAACACACATAATGTTATACATGCATCAAGTAAACAATAGATTAATCAAATCGGTATCACTTAAGGTTATTACATATAGCATGACCATAACCTTCACTAATGATCTATTTAATTTTTGAACAAGACGAATGTTATGACTAATTATTCATTTCAATGTATCGATATGACCATCTGACATTAATGAAATGTATATTTCGTTTAAATTAGATTTGATTGTTGATTATAATCGATTTTATGGTCTGATAATCGTTACAGTTATCAATGGAATATTGTTTGTTACCTATTAGATGCGTAAAAATAAAAGCTTTTTTTATTGAATGTTTGTTAGTCTGTATTTGTTACTACAGGGACAGACAGAATAATATAAACACATTGCACATTTTGTTGGTAACACTGACTATGTAAGTGATTGCGTATATGATGAAAACAGTTGAATTGTACAATGTTTCACGAGCGATAGTATCTACGGTAATGACAACATACAGAAAGTATGGTAAAACATCTTCGGTGAAAAGGAATAATAGGAGAAACCCAAAGTTAACTGACAAAGACTAACGCATATTAAAAAGAATGTAGCTACATAACCTAAAAGTATCGCAGCAAGGGTGACAGAACAACTCAACGCTGATTTGAATAATTCTCTTTCGATAAACAAAATACTATATAATAGATAAACAGTACTTCAACGGTCATAAAATCCAGACAATTGGTGATTGGATTGTCGCATGTTTCAATTGTTTTCTACAAACGGATGGTTATATATGACGAACACCAAAAATACTAAGACTAGTACTACCTGCTTCCTATAGGCAAGGCGTTATTCTGTTATTATTTGGGTGGCAATATCGTGATATTCAACTGTTTCTCTCACTCATATCACTAGTCCGATCGTTGTAAATGAATATCTTGATACCCTCAATCATGAAGAATTTACTATGACTTTAACGTGGTTTCAGGAGCATAAGATTGCGATTAAACATCTTCCATAATGGTTTTAGAGCAGATAGTGAGTAGTAGATTTCCATCTCCAGCATCACTGGAGCTTACATTCTGGTACAAGAATAAGACAACATTCCATTGCAAATTGTTGATACACTATTTCGCGAAGAATGACAGCTGCTTTAAAGGTAAATAGTAGCTCGACACGATCTTAATAAATAAATATTGTGTGTATTTCAGGTGTTCATACTATTTTGTCCATACTCTGGGTTTGTCTTTCAGAAAAAGTTATGAAGATAGATGGAAACCATTTTTATTGTTTAAAAATAGTAATTATTCACGTAATTTTAATACTAACAGTTACATTAATTGTATTTATACTATATTAACAAAATAACTCAAAATTATTAACTAATATCTTATGTTTATTATTTTGTGTGGTATACTTTACAGTATATATCCACCCGTATCAATTGAAAAGTTTTCTAAATCAATAAACAGACATCCTTATTTTGTACCCGTTATAAATGTAATTTTTTACATTCATATATAAAAAGAAGCAGAATATAACACCCCGTCTTTCAAAACATCATATCATAAAAAAATGACCAGCTGGTTCTCCCATTTATATCAACAGCTGGATTATTGTAAGTGAATACGAAGCTTTGCCATAGATTCAGGGGCATCAGTATATCATTAAACGTCTTTCCTGGGCAGTACAATCGCTAGACTTCAACGAAAGTGAACCGTTATGGGGGTTTTAGAGAAGAGAGTAAGTAGTATATTTCCATCTCCAACATCACTGGAGCTATTGGCCGATATTTTGGTACAAGAATAAGACAACATTCCATTGCAAATTGTTGATACACTATTTCGCGAAGAATTACAGCTCCTTTAAAGGTAAATAGTAGCTCAACGCGATATTAATAAATAAATATTGTGTGTATTTCAGGTGTTCATATTATTTTGTCCATATTCTGGGTTTGTCTTTCAGATAAAGCTATGAAGATCGATTGAAACCATTTTTATTGTTTAAAAATAGTAATTATTCACGTAATTTTAATACTAACAGTTACATTAATTGTATTTATACTATATTAACAAAATAACTCATAAATATTAACTAATATTTTATGTTTATGATTTTGTGTGGTATACTTTACAGTATATATCCACCCGTATCAAATGAAAAGTTTTCTAAATCAATAAACATACATCCTTATTTCCTGCCCGTTGTAAAAGTAACTTTTTACATACATATCCAAAAAGACACGGAATAAAAAGGTCCGCCTTTTCGAATATCATATCATAAAAGAATGACAAGAATTTTAAAATAGCGGCGAAACAGGGACCCAACTTATCCGTAGACCCAGTATTGGATGACATTCGAGCCAATGATACAGGTGGGTAGGTCTGTCCGGTTGTCACCAGAACGGTGGGGATGTCACCAGAGAGCGAGGGCGCTTGCGCGAGGCGTCAACCGTTGTCACCTGAAATACGCCTCTGACTTCCAGCTCCAGGCGCCCTCTTTCGGTCGATTCGGTTGCGCTCAGGCGGCGAGATTCAATATGCGGCCGACACTCACCGTGGATCAGTCTATAGAACTTCTGCTAGCGCTGCACGTTCGTTACATTTTTAAAACTAATGAAATGCCATTGCTCTCGGTGATATGTGTTCACAAACTGACAATATATCAATAATTTAGATGTTTTTCTAAGGAATATTTCGATCAAATCCAAATTTTTGGTAAACTATATATTATTTTAAAGGAAATGAATTTATTTACATTGAAAAAATACACAGATGACTTAGTTAATTTAACTACAAAAAAGACACTGATTTATATCGCGAAAAAACCCTGTTGTGACATTTTGAATTTAGTGCTCATATCATGGAAAAATAGCGTGTCGATACACCGTGAACATTTAATTAAAAATATGAACTTGAATGATAATATTAAGACAGTATATTCAACATACCTCAATATTAAAATAAATTAACAATAAAACAGACGATTGGTAAAGCCTGGAATGTTTGGGTAAGTCGGTTTTTTGTTATTAATAACAATATAACTCATTATTTCATTATAAAGAAAATAAATCCCAATGTTACCGAAAAAAGCTTTAAATATATTCAGGAATATTTATTTTTTCTTGTCACATCTTCATATATTGTAATATAAATTACGATACCCTAAAAAATAACCATAATAAATATATATATTATATTAGGTCTATTAATTTTAAAGAATTTACAACAGATGGTGTTACTTTGTATTAAATTTCATTGGGTACATTTGTAACCAACTTCATGTTGAACACTCACTTTTCAGTCTATGTCATTTGGTCGAAGTGTGAACAAAAAAAATTTTAGTGTATTGAACATGTTTGAATTTTTATCGAGTAAATGGCATTTACGGGCAATTTCATGTTTTTACCTGTTTTTATGGTTAATTTGAAGAAAAAGGCACCTGAATGTCTTAGAATGCTGTGTGAAACTGATGTCAACAATACTTCATCGGTTTCAACGTGCGAATACTGATTTCCATGTTTTAGAAGTGATGATTTTGACACCGGAGTTAAAAAACATTCGGAACACTCAAAAAAATTGATGAGGAGGATTTGAAGGCATAGCTCGATGATGATCCATGTAAAACGCAAACAAATGCAGATTTGTTGTCAGTAACACAAGAAACAAGTCGCTTGAAGATCATCAGAATGGTCCAAAAGCTTGGATATTTTGTGCCGCATGAAAATCGGAAAGTTTTTTTACATCGTATTGTTACTAGCGATGAAAATTAGATCCATTACGATAATCCAAAGCGAAAACTATCATGAAGTCCACCTGGTCATGCATCAACATCAACGAGAAAGCCGAATATCCGTGGTTCCAAGCTAACGCTCTGTATTTTGTGGGATCAACTTGGTTTAGTATACTAAGACCTGCTAAAACCTACTAAAATCAACAATGGGGTTGACTATCGACTACAACTGAGCGATACGAAGACATAACGGTGTTATGGAAACATTAAAATTAGAAGTGCTAGCCCAGCCGCCGTATTATCCAGACCCTGCTCCTTCTGATTACTACTTGTTTCGATATATCAGTCGTGAACTGTCCAAGCAACGATTCATTACCTGTGAAGATACAAAAAATAGACCGATTCAGGGATAGTCTTAAACGATACATCGTTCTTTCGATATGGAAACCATAAATTACTTGAAATATGGAAAAAAAGTAGTGGTTATCCTTTAGCAATACTTTGAATAAAATATACTGTACCGATTTTTCACAATAAAGTTTCAAAATGACCAAAAGTTATAGGCTAGTACACAAAATATAGATCTATCAACTATACTCTACCAAAGATTCAGTTTTTCAGGCACATTTCAAAGACTTAATACATAGAAATACTATTATTCCATTATAAACTAATGTTCGGGTAAACATAACATAAGTCCAGACATTAGAATGTTCCTTATTTTTCATGAATATTGTCTATATGTATCAAATACTATATTTTTAATATGTAAAAGCAGTAATTCTTCTTTTTTCTAACCGAAGACAGCTTGAGGTCGTTCCCTTGTACATAAGCGGGTGGAAAAAACCGATCTAATTTGTCTACATATTATATAAAGCCGGTCTATGTATTAAACTAAGTATACATACGGCTAGAAGGCGGAGTCTAAATAAAATTGTCACTGAAAGGACGATTGTCACTTGTCGTCGTCGTGGCGCAAGCGCTACGTCCTCGGGTCCATAGGTTGGCGTCGCAACTGATGACACGCCCGACGTCCACACGACCCTTGACCCCACAGTAGCCCGGACACGCAGGCCAGGACTCAGCGGATTTTATTCGTTTATTGATTTTATACCGAGCTATATCATCACGTATATATATACATATATTACGGATATCGGCCGGCGAGAAAAACATCGATATTCTCAAGACATTTAATAAACCTTTAAAATTAAGTATCAAAACACACCAAACGATGAAAATTAAGTACCAATTGAAAAAGTTCAACAAAAATAGATAAATGGGTTTTAAAACGTTTAAAGAATATGTTTTTTGATTTTAAATAATATTTTTTTGAAAAAATATCGGGTGAAATATATCGATAATTTTAAATATAAATCTCATTATACATAAGTAGCATAAATGAAATGTTGATAAGGAGAAATCTTTACATTATTTTAACTAATTTGTAAAGCTCTTTGAACAATATTAGTTACCGGGTGTGTCGGTAATTTTCTTCCGTTTTTTTTTTCTGTAAAGAAAACTGGTTATTTGCAATGGAAAGTTAAAATATATAATATCAAATGTATTTTACATCTGATTCTATAAATTTTGACCCTATCTCTCAGACATTTAAAATAAAGTATCAAATCACATTAAACGTTTAAAATTAAGTACCAATTCAAAAAGCTTAGCAAAAATAGATTAATCGATTTTATAATGTTTAGAGAATATCTTTTTTGATTTTAGATAATATTTTTTGAAAAAATATCGGTGAAAAATATCGATATTTTTAAATATAAATCTCATTATACATAAGTAGCATAAATGAAATGTTGATAAGGAGAAATCTTTACATTATTTTAAACTAATTTGTACAGTTATTTTAGCAATACCAGTGAACGGTGTCGATAATTCCCTTCCGTCTTTTTCTCTGTAAAGAAAACATGTTATTTGCAATGCATAGTTAAATTATATAATATCAAATATATTGGATATTTGATTCTATCCCTCAGAGATTTTATGGATGCCTTTCCAACATAACAGTTACTTCTTTGAACTAAATCATTTATCTAGCCATTTTTTAACTTCTTCGAAATCGGCGATGTGCTGCTGTGCAAGGGTCAAGTATGGAGCGTACGGCCGGTACAATATAACGTCCCTTCCAAGTGATTTCATTAATTATGTGACTGGTTTTATTTTGATCGGATTTGGACGTTTTTAGAGCAATGTCCAGTTCAAATCATTTGTTGTTGGTAGGGATCAATATAATAAATCACTGTCGAATAACCCACGCAATTCTTCACCTTCAAATGTTTTCAAGTTTTCACATTTGAATTGTCAAAACCACCTTTCACATGTTTTTATCATTGGAGCATGTTCACCCTAAGTCTATACCACTAAACGTTGATTTTCAGCAGCTTTTTCTTCTTTATGAACTAAGAAAAGTAATGCATATTTTTGTGCGTAAAACTCGACATTACATACGAAAATATTACATACTTATGGCTAAGCAAATCTGCTATAAAAACCCTAATTACTATTCTGCAAGCATAAAGCAGGGTTTCTGTGTGACGAGTCGTCGTTTGTGATTGTACTGTACTAAATTTATTTTTGTTAAAAAAGACTACTTAAAATTAAGAGTAAACACTTATACACTGTACAAGTTCTTGTTATTTGGTTCGCTTTAATCTTCAGTAGCTGTATTGCTTCCATATTACTATGATTTAGTAACCTTATTTCATGATTTAAGGCGAAATCTTGGATAACTTCGTAAATTATTTGATTTCGACGTCATCGAGTAGTTCTTCATTGGTTATATAGCTATAAGTATTGGTAATTAATTTTAAATACTTAGTACTTTTAAATAAACAAAATTTAAATTATATTATGTGTTAATGTTTGAGAATAATTTTTTAGTAGTAGATGATTTTTTATATGTGGTTTATTTCCAAAAAATATTTATAAGGTAATTTTTTGGTTGGTTCCTAGCCCGTACCTGCACAATTCCAACTTCTCTTGTCGGCGTCTTCGTTTTGACTTCGATCGAGTCCGTTTACCGCCCTCTGCCGCAACTTTTTATATACTAAATTTGTCTTTTTTATGTATGAGAAAGAACATCAATCTTAAATTAGATATTTTACTGGGAGAAAAAGTAACCATTTCGCTGGTGAAACTCTTAAGAGACAATATACATGTCTATCTATATCGATTATTTGAGTTCTGAATAAAATTCTAAACAGGCCTCAATGTTCCTAATATTATTAATAATAGTTTGTATAAAATCTTTAAATATTCACACAATTTCTTTGAGAACAAGACGAATATACTTAGATAAATAATATCAAAATGTTAAACGTTTGACAGACCTAAACATTATTATCATTTTCTCAAAATAAATAAATATAATTTCGACAAATTATTATGATTTAATTTTCTACAGCAAACTGAGTTTAAATAATGATAAAAGCAACAAAAACAACCAAAAAAATCAAATCTCAATTCATTATTTAACTATTTTAATTTACGGTACATTTTTCTAAACCTAAAAATGAAGCTAGTATTTCATCAATGAGAAAAAAGTTGTTATTCAACTGCGAAGGTAATGATATGCAATAATAATCAGTACCTCTCAGCTGAATTGGACTCCACCAAGTATTACAATTAAATATAAAACTCCGATAAAAATCAATAATATTTCAAAAACCTTTCGGTGCTCAGATAAACCGAATGGTTAGTAATAATTTCTCTTGTGTAATAGTCGTTTTATTGAATTAAATCGTCAACCATAATTGATATTTAGTTGCATAAAACCATGATTATTTTCAGTGTCAGAATATGACCTTAAACTATAACAAACCGCAGATATCTTTTAAACTGAACATGGCATGGCTATATATATAGTTTATTAATTAGCACTTGAGGTTAATATGTACATTTCGATCACTTTTACCAGCTATCAAAGGTACCAATAAATTGCTTTTGATATTTTAATTTACTTTTCATTACTAATCTAATGATACGTAGATGATTTTCTATTTTGTTTAATTAATCTCATTAACACTGATGATAAAATCACTCCATCATTTCTATACTAGGACTGGAATTTAATTTTGATGGATTTGCCATCGATGACGTAGTGTTATTAAGTTCCTTTTAGCTCTAGAATTGTATTTTACTCTTTATTATGCGTTATTTTGCTGTGAATTTTGTGAACCGAAGAGGTTTGTTTGTTTATTTCAAAGCAAAATGCTCTAGTGCTTATTAAAAGTTTAAGTATATTAATTCTGTCGTATCGGAAATATCGATGTTAATTTATTTGATTTAAAAACACTTTGATCAAGGTCAAGCCTAATAGGGTATCATCAGACTATCACTAAATGAACGTTGAAAGAAAATCAGCAAAAACTCACATAGAATCATTTATTTGGAGGTTTCTGTACTACTCGCCATACTCGCCAGACATTGCCCTCCCACACTTTCTGACCCGGCATGGCTGAGCCACGTATATTATTAATTATACATTTACGTATCATTACTAATCTAATGATACGTAGATGATTTCCTATTTTATTTGGTTAATCTCATTAACCCTGATGATAATATCACTCCATCATGTTTATACTAGGACTGGGAATTAATTTTGGTGGATTTACCATCGATGACATAATGTTATTAAGTTCCTTTTAGCTCTAGAATTCCACTTTACTCCTTATTATGCGTTATTTTGCTGTGAATTTTGTGAACAGAAGGGGTTTGTTTGATTATTTCAAAGAAAAGTGCTCTAGTGTTAATTGAAATTTTAAGTATATTGATTCTGTCGTATCCGAAATATCGATGTTAATTTATTTGATTAAAAAACACTTTTATCAAGGTCAAGCCTAATAGAGGATCATCAGACTATCACTAAATGAACGTTGAAAGAAAATCAGCAAAAACCCACATAGAATCATTTATTTGGAGGTTTCTGTACTACTGGCCATACTCGCCAGACATTGCCCTCCCACACTTTCTGACCCGGCATGGCTGAGCCACGTATATTATTAATTATACATTTACGTATCATTACTAATCTAATGATACGTAGATGATTTCCTATTTTATTTGGTTAATCTCATTAACCCTGATGATAATATCACTCCATCATGTTTATACTAGGACTGGGAATTAATTTTGGTGGATTTACCATCGATGACATAATGTTATTAAGTTCCTTTTAGCTCTAGAATTCCACTTTACTCCTTATTATGCGTTATTTTGCTGTGAATTTTGTGAACAGAAGGGGTTTGTTTGATTATTTCAAAGAAAAGTGCTCTAGTGTTAATTGAAATTTTAAGTATATTGATTCTGTCGTATCCGAAATATCGATGTTAATTTATTTGATTAAAAAACACTTTTATCAAGGTCAAGCCTAATAGAGGATCATCAGACTATCACTAAATGAACGTTGAAAGAAAATCAGCAAAAACTCACATAGAATCATTTATTTGGAGGTTTCTGTACTACTCGCCATACTCGCCAGACATTGCCCTCCCACACTTTCTGACCCGGCATGGCTGAGCCACGTATATTATTAATTATACATTTACGTATCATTACTAATCTAATGATACGTAGATGATTTCCTATTTTATTTGGTTAATCTCATTAACCCTGATGATAATATCACTCCATCATGTTTATACTAGGACTGGGAATTAATTTTGGTGGATTTACCATCGATGACATAATGTTATTAAGTTCCTTTTAGCTCTAGAATTCCACTTTACTCCTTATTATGCGTTATTTTGCTGTGAATTTTGTGAACAGAAGGGGTTTGTTTGATTATTTCAAAGAAAAGTGCTCTAGTGTTAATTGAAATTTTAAGTATATTGATTCTGTCGTATCCGAAATATCGATGTTAATTTATTTGATTAAAAAACACTTTTATCAAGGTCAAGCCTAATAGAGGATCATCAGACTATCACTAAATGAACGTTGAAAGAAAATCAGCAAAAACCCACATAGAATCATTTATTTGGAGGTTTTTGTACTACTCGCCATACTTATCAGATATTGCCCTCCCATACTTTCTGACCCGGCATGGCTGAGCCACGTATTTATTAATATATATATATATATATATATATATATATATATATATATATATATATATATATATATATATATATATATATATATATATATACGGTATTTAAAACAAGAAATAATGAGATTGACATGGAAAAAAACAGTAATATAAATATAAATACCTAGTTGTCACAATACAGTTTATCGTTTTTATGCTAATAACGCAAAGTATTGAAGAAACGCCAGTATTGTATAAAAATTACATTAGCTTTGAGAACATTGTGTAAATTAACGTACTTGTAGTAACTAGTACGACTATATGTAAATTTAACAACAAATAATAATGTATATTCAAAATCTTCATCAATATTCAACTATATTTGATTATTATGTATTTAAAACAAGAAATAATGAGATTGACATGAAAAAAACAGCAATATAAATACAAACACCTTGTAGTCACAATTAAATTTAACGTTTTTATAGTAAAACGCAAAGTATTGAATAATTCAGAATAAATTACTAATCGAACGCTTTATATAAAACTGTTATCAACGAAATAACGCGAAAAAAACATAATAAAATTATGTTTGAAATTAGTAAAGCATCGAACAATGAAAGCATCGTAAAAATCCAGAACAAATTAAATCAATCATAACATCAATTGTGGCCGTGCATTTAAATAAAATTAAAGAGAAGAATATCGTTTTTAACCGTGAGTATTCGGCCACAGTCGAATGGGCCGCTATGAAGGAAGCTCACATGGGTTTAGTAGTCCGACTCTCCATTGCGCCGGTTGCATGGAACAGCGTGTAGCTCGTCTCGCAACAGTTTATGAATTAAAACCAGAAGAAATATAAGAAAACATGCGTTACGTTGTTATGTTGAACAGGAACAATGCATCTCTGATCTAAGCCTACAATCGACAGCGTTTGTGATTATTTCGCGCCAGATAATACAAATGCAGACTGGTTTCTGATAGATATATCACAGATAGATATTAACCGTTTTAGTGTTTTTTTTTATTTGAAGTGTTAATTGTTGATGTCATTTTCTGAAAATATGAGTACTTCTCAGCCATTAAGGCCCGCATTAAATGTAAGTTTTATTGGGAAATAATAATATCTAAATATATATAGAACAACTATTTATATATATAATTACAAAAATATATTTAAATATTATATTTTATATGCATAATTTCTTTAAAATGTCAGTAAAATTTGAAACTCCATAATATTTGAAGCTATTAAAAATTATTTTGGCGCCAAATTTTCAAAGAAACATCATTAATAATGTATATATAGTTAAATATTATAGTTTAAATAAATAATAATATAAAAAAATATTTCTCGGTTTCACAAAAATGTATTTAGAATAAATCGAAATCAATAATAAATATTTATTATATTATTAACGAATATAGTCATTATTAATTAACTAGAAAGAGTTTTATTAATTAAATATTGAATTAAGTTATGTTATATTATTATAGTGAAATTTAAAAATAAATCTTGTCTACTGCTTATACAAACATAAACTATTTTAAACTAATTCACATAAATCTTTGGGCGAAGAAGCTATTTGAAATAATTTTTCTTCATTGAAATTTCTCTGGCAATATGACATCGATTATATTCATCTAAAATAGTGTAAAATTGATATTTATACAATATTAAACCCAGAAAAGGTCTTGCATAGGCTTTATCTCCGATCCGATGTATTTTATTCGTCTTTATGACTATCCAACATTAATTATTCGTCATGTTTGATATTACAGCATCCCTGATATAGTTTCTTCATGTTTTTTGTCCTGATGAGACTATTTTCCTTGCTCTCTGCTCATATTGCTTAAATTTGCAGTAAAAAGTCAACATGGTTTTGTAAGAAGTGCTGCACAAGTTCTTTAAATGACATACAAGTGGCCTTTTTCTTTATATGCATCATTTCTTTGTATTAATCGAATATAAATTTATTAACATCAGGGCCAAAGAAAATTCATTTATTCAATTTAGCTTTTAATAAATAAGGAATAAGTTATTCCCAATGTTATTTTTATTTTAGAGTACATAAAAATATATTTACAATAGGTTAAAAATTATATTAGATTAAATTACTTTAAATAGACCAAATCAAAATCTATTCTATATATTTTTTATATTATTAACTAATATCGTTATTATTTGACTAGAAAGAGTTTTATTCGTTTAATATTGATTAAAAATATATAAATATATTATATTGAATTTTAAGAAAAGATTTATTCATTATAAATGCTACAAAAAGTAATTTTAATCCGATTCACCTAAATCATGTCTTTTTGTGCGCTGAGAAAATATTTAATATGCTTTTTTATCATCAAAATTTCTCTGACATTATGACCCATTATATTTGTGAAAAATAATGTAAATTGGATATTTATACAATATAGAATCCAGGAAAATTATTATTTTTTAAAAATTATGTTCCATTTCCTATTGCTATTAAGTGATTAATAGATCCTGCGTAGCTTTTCTCCAATCTGATGCATTTTGTTGATCTTTATGAACAAATCAACATTAATTATTCATCATGTTTGATATCGCAGCATTCCTGGAATAGTTTCTTATATTTTGTGGTCCTGATTAACCCGTTTTCTTTACCCTCTGGTCATATTGTTTAATTTTATACAAAAAAGCCAATATGGTTGTGTAAAAAGTGCTGTATAATTGTTTTAAATGATATACAAGCCTGCTTTTTTGTATTAATCTAATATCATTTTCAGACCAAGGAAAACTTATTATTTCAGTTTAGTTTCTAATAAATTAGGATTTTTTCCACACAAATATTTGAAGGAGATCATTTCATTAAGACTAGACTTATGTGTAATGCTAGTAGATAATGCTTTTTGGGTACTACTACAGAAAATGTGTCGGACGTTTGTTACTTGAATCTATTTTTATCACTTTCTCAGGTTTCCGAGTCATATATAAAACATGGAATCTTTATAAATCTCTTTTGTTAACCAAGGAGTATGAACTAGATCTAGATCTCCACATATTATAAGTTGGATAAAAATGTTCTTTTTTACCTATCATGTTCAGAATTAATATATAAATAACGCAAAATTAGAAGAAGAAAATGATAGGTATCGTCAGGATAATATAATATTATATCCGTATTGTATATCATGAAGTAAACGAAAATTTGTGATCAAAATTTAAAGCAATTTTGTATTTTAAATTTATTCATAACAAATAAGAAAAATAATTAATAACAGGAATCGCTCAGATATAAGTATAAACAACTTTAAATCTTAATACCTACTTTAATAAATAACTTATAATTCTTTTTTAATTTTAATAGATGCTCTGTAATATAAAAGAGAATGAAATATTAATTCCTTGCCTGGAAAATCCACCAGTATTATATTAAAATTATATGATTACATGGTTTTTTTTTTGATAAAATGAACCAAAATTTAAAATAGTTTCTATTGAATCTACAACAAACAACATGTAAAATAATAAAACCTAAAGACAAATATTCATAACTTTTTTATTATAATCATAATTATTAAAAAGCATTTATTTTTTATTAGATATATTTATAATGGTAATTAACAAATTGACTTAGCATTAAATCCAATCCATATTAAAATGAAATGCGGATTAAATGCGAAGCATATACATGGTAAGAGCATCGGTTTACACAAATCGGAAATATAAAGATATTTTTAGAGAATCAAAGCCGGAAAACGGAATTTTTCGCTTGAGTTATAAATAACAAAAAGTGAGTAAAAAGGGCCAGTGAGATAATCGCCAATTTCAACGGTAATAAATTTAAGTGAATTAGCATTAAACGTGCCTAAATAAAGGCTGATTAAATGGCGTCCGAAAATAAATCATCTTGTAACTTACATTAAATTCTGGTTTTAATATATGCACCAGTTGATACACGTTCACCAACCGAAATCACCAGGGGCTTATAGCTTGCTTTTAAATCGTCATTACACCTAAATCAATTTCGTTTTTACTCAAATTACTTTAAAATCAACATATTTTACATAACAGTACAATTGAAATATTTTCTAAAAATTTATTACGTTGTTATTAGTCGTTGCTGCCTAACCTACATTAGGTTTTACAATCATTTAAATCCTGGTATATATCTAGGAGAATTTATCGACCCGATCTTAGTGCCTGGTGTTTTAATGTTTATGTACGGTATGTTAGTGTATCCCCATCATGTCTCCTTCAATTCTCTAGATTTCCTGAGTGACGGTCAGTATCTGAAGGCCTCGGTATAAGTAATTAGTCGTGTAGTATGTAGACTTCTGGAAAACTTTTATTGTATTTATATTATTTTTCTCGGAACATTGAATTCCATTGGAATCATAATTGAATTCCGTGTGTTCATATAGGTTACAATACCTGCCTGTATAATAACAATTTATTATTGTACTAATATTTGTGATTTTATTCCAATTAATAAATACATTTTCCTATATTTTAACTACTGTTTTTTACTTTTCTTACTTTACATGTTCGTTTCAGCGAAAATTTGCATCAAGATTCTTTCCGAGGTACTTAGCGTTGTTGCTATTTGGGATGATAGAATTAATTATTGTTATTAATGCTTGTGCCGTCTGATTATACGTGCACCGCACATGCACAGATTTACTTTCGTTAATTTTAACTTTCTAGGTTTGGGTCCGATGATTTATATTATCACTTGCTTGTTGTAATTTTCGTGTGGCTTCTTCGCTGTTGTTTCCGACATTTCCATTCGTGGTATATCACATGTGTAGAGTAGACAAAGAATTGGCCCCAAAATACTTCCATGTGATATACCTGTTTTAGCTTCTTCTATTGTAGTGTAGGAATTGAAATCAATGTATAAGTGAATATTATCTGCAATATAATTTTTACACAGTACTAATTGATTCATTCAGCATTCAAAAGTAGTTTCAAATGCATTTAATAAAAAACATTTAGTATAGTTTCGTTTAATATTTTCTTTTTATCGTTTTATATTCAGTTTTTAAGCCTGAATGTATTTTCTGGCTCCTATTATTCTTTCCTATACTGTATTTTCTTGTATCACATGTATAGTGTCAGTGTCAGTTGTATATTTAAAACTTTTATTTTTATATTTTTTATTTTGCCTATTCTTGAAATTTGTGGAATTTTGCTTCTATTATATTATTTCATGCATCTTCGCTATTTCTAGGATATAATCCATTATTAATAGCAAAATGTATATGAAAACACTAACCTGAAGATAGTTTTTTAAATGTATATCTTGGTCTCTCTGTAAATGTTTATAAAACATTTGTTAATTGTACAGTCTGATTTTTTGTGTAATCCATACATTAGTTATATTATTAATAATTTTATTTTACAGTCTACAAGTGTTTCTGTTTTGATTATTCTGTTTTTCCTTTTACTTTAAATTTCAATTTAATATATGTGTATATTACCGCATCAAATTAAACTTTTAGTTTACAACGTTTGCCGGTTTATAATCTCTAGTTATTTGACGTTTGACAGTAGACTCGACTAGTACTAACACAAATTGATAAAATAAATTTTATAGATCCATTCGGTTACATGTTCCGATGCATCAAACAGCGTTCTATATTTTTAACTAGAGTAAAATGAGAAGGAAAAATCCAGTCCGAGTTTAAATCGAATTATTCATCTATGACGTGCATTGGCTGTTTTATTGGAGGCACTATATGCAAGAATGAAATAATAAGAGTTCAGTTACGTCTCATTAGGTTATTTCAATTTATTCTTAATAATTATGTTTGATAAAAAGCGTTGTCGGTTGTATATTGGTACTTTCTGCCATTTTCATAGGCATTTAATTTAGTTTCTCGTAGTTCATTATAAGTTCTTCCTGTTGGTTCAATCCTTCAATAAGGCGTATTACTTAATATTCATCTCCTTGTTGATTCCTTGCAATTTTATCAGTAATTCCCTAAATTCGACTAACTCCAGAACTTTTTTGGTTTAGGAAACAGTGAAAAACGTTAATATAAAGGCACTGTATCCAATATTCAAGAATATATTTTGAAATGGACGAAATGAAATTGGAAAAAACTGATGATCAAAAAGTGGGTATATTTAGTAAATGGTTCAAAATATCTAAAACGTTTTAAACGTTATTTTTCCGTAATTTGAGCCGAGATAACTGGGGTTGCGGATAATTGAATCAGTGATTGCGTATTATTTTCGATTTCATTACCGGGTGTTTTGAAAACAGGCAAGAAAAAACAAAAACGTCGAATGAGAAACCCGGGTAGAATCCCAGCCAACTGTAATAACCACCCTTTTGGACTATTCACATAAATTATATACCGTGCTAACGATTTAGTTGTCATTTAATCGGGTCTTGCGTGTTGAGAAACTTATACGGGGTCCTGCAATTACGGAGAGTTCGCTTGAGCGCAGCCTTTAAACGCCAAACTGATCGTTTCGCGTTCTTCCTCTCGTTTTTTCCCTCCTCCTTGTTGTTGCCGTCGTTTTTCTTTTATTTCCAGTTTCATTTATTGCATTAGGAGACCTCCTATTATCCAAATCTACGGACTAAGCTCATAAATCAAAGTTTATGGCTTTTTGAACATCATCGTTCTTGTTTTTTTCGTATACGTGATCATCATTTCATGTTTGTTATTAATTTTTTAATCCACGTCTTGTTTTTCATTATATCCTTTCTATAATTAAGTTAAATAGTTATAAATACCGCTCAAATTCAATTGTAATCTCTTGTAACTTCAACTTGTAATTAGTTCAACCAAAAAAAATAATACTACGAA